>NW_027468848.1:12550528-12590528 GCF_046254945.1 Alosa pseudoharengus
TTGTGCTGTGGAGATTTAGCCTCAGTTGGATGTTTATTTTTTCCCCCGTAGCCATCACATTGGGGCTTGTTGTTCTAGGGGAATGATTATCGCTTTGGGTGCGAGAGGTCCCGGGTTCAAATCCAGGACGAGCCCGCAGGCGTTATAGGTGCAATTTATTGAAATGTGTTAATTTTCAACTCTCGTCAGTGATCTAGAAAATTATGTTGTTGTTTTTTTCAACTAAATTCATAGCCAGTCAAGGCTCGTTGGTCTAGGGGTATGATTCTCGCTTAGGGTGCGAGAGGTCCCGGGTTCAAATCCCGGACGAGCCCTTCCCCACGCAAATATTTGTCATTATCATGTGCTTGTGTCAGCACTGTCTCACCTTTGCTGTACAGCATATAGCCGGCAGCTTTTCTGCAACTAAACACCACCACACCTCCCTTTCCTTTCAGATAAATATTGCTGCACAGAAGGCTCGACATAAGCTTTTGAGCAGCGTGGCTCGTTGGTCTAGGGGTATGATTTTCGCTTAGGGTGCGAGAGGTCCCGGGTTCAAATCCCGGAAGAGCCCTTTCCCACGCAACTTTCTGTCAGTATCATGTGTTTGTGTCAGCACTGTCTCTCCTTTGCTGTACAGCATGTAGCCGGCAGCTTTTCTGCAACTCAACACCACCCGACCTGCCTTTCCTTTCAGCTAAATATTGCTGCACAAAACGCTCGACAAAAGCGTTTGTGCAGCGTGGCTCGTTGGTCTAGGGGTATGATTCTCGCTTAGGGTGCGAGAGGTCCCGGGTTCAAATCCCGGACGAGCCCTCTGTTCTGTGAAACTCTGCAACTTTTGCTGCTAGCTGCCACCGGTGAACTGCTGCAGTTTGTTACCCAGGACTTACTTTAGGAAATGTTGATGCGCAGTGGAACCAAGCTGAAATATTGGTCTTCCCTGCAGACCACTCTAAATATTTGTGTGAAGAAAGGCACCGAATAAAAGGTACCCTTGGCCCAGGCTCGTTGGTCTAGGGGTATGATTCTCGCTTCGGGTGCGAGAGGTCCCGGGTTCAACTCCCGGACGAGCCCTTCTATCCGAAAGAAACGCCAGACTTCACTGCAAGATTCGACGCTAACGAAACAAACAAAGACGAAACTCTTTTGTTAGCATTGAAGGAAAAGAGCCAATTTTGAACCAGATTTTTTACTTGCTCAGGCCTGCAAGTGGTCCTGTCAAAATAAGACCCAGCAGAGCACTCAGCGGCTCGTTGGTCTAGGGGTATGATTCTCGCTTTGGGTGCGAGAGGTCCCGGGTTCAAATCCCGGACGAGCCCTTTTGTGCTTCCTCACCAATTCTTTGTCGGCCTCACTGTCTAACGCCTTTGTGCTGTGGAGATTTAGCCTCAGTTGGATGTTTATTTTTTCCCCCGTAGCCATCACATTGGGGCTTGTTGTTCTAGGGGAATGATTATCGCTTTGGGTGCAAGAGGTCCCGGGTTCAAATCCTGGACGAGCCCGCAGGCTTTATAGGTGCATTTCATTGAAATGTGTTAATTTTCAACTCTCGTCAGTGATCTAGAAAATTATGTTGTTGTTTTTTTCAACTAAATTCATAGCCAGTCAAGGCTCGTTGGTCTAGGGGTATGATTCTCGCTTAGGGTGCGAGAGGTCCCGGGTTCAAATCCCGGACGAGCCCTTCCCCACGCAAATATTTGTCATTATCATGTGCTTGTGTCAGCACTGTCTCACCTTTGCTGTACAGCATATAGCCGGCAGCTTTACTGCAACTAAACACCACCACACCTCCCTTTCCTTTCAGATAAATATTGCTGCACAGAAGGCTCGACATAAGCTTTTGAGCAGCGTGGCTCGTTGGTCTAGGGGTATGATTCTCGCTTAGCGTGCGAGAGGTCCCGGGTTCAAATCCCGGAAGAGCCCTTTCCCACGCAACTTTCTGTCAGTATCATGTGTTTGTGTCAGCACTGTCTCTCCTTTGCTGTACAGCATGTAGCCGGCAGCTTTTCTGCAACTCAACACCACCCGACCTGCCTTTCCTTTCAGCTAAATATTGCTGCACAAAACGCTCGACAAAAGCGTTTGTGCAGCGTGGCTCGTTGGTCTAGGGGTATGATTCTCGCTTAGGGTGCGAGAGGTCCCGGGTTCAAATCCCGGACGAGCCCTCTGTTCTGTGAAACTCTGCAACTTTTGCTGCTAGCTGCCACCGGTGAACTGCTGCAGTTTGTTACCCAGGACTTACTTTAGGAAATGTTGATGCGCAGTGGAACCAAGCTGAAATATTGGTCTTCCCTGCAGACCACTCTAAATATTTGTGTGAAGAAAGGCACCGAATAAAAGGTACCCTTGGCCCAGGCTCGTTGGTCTAGGGGTATGATTCTTGCTTCGGGTGCGAGAGGTCCCGGGTTCAACTCCCGGACGAGCCCTTCTTTCCGAAAGAAACGACAGACTTCACTGCAAGAATCGACGCTAACGAAACAAACAAAGACGAAACTCTTTTGTTAGCATTGAAGGAAAAGAGCCAATTTTGAACCAGATTTTTTACTTGCTCAGGCCTGCAAGGGGTCCTGACCAAATAAGACCCAGGAGAGCACTCAGCGGCTCGTTGGTCTAGGGGTATGATTCTCGCTTTGGGTGCGAGAGGTCCCGGGTTCAAATCCCGGACGAGCCCTTTTGTGCTTCCTCACCAATTCTTTGTCGGCCTCACTGTCTAACGCCTTTGTGCTGTGGAGATTTAGCCTCAGTTGGATGTTTATTTTTTCCCCCGTAGCCATCACATTGGGGCTTGTTGTTCTAGGGGAATGATTATCGCTTTGGGTGCGAGAGGTCCCGGGTTCAAATCCAGGACGAGCCCGCAGGCGTTATAGGTGCATTTCATTGAAATGTGTTAATTTTCAACTCTCGTCAGTGATCTAGAAAATTATGTTGTTGTTTTTTTCAACTAAATTCATAGCCAGTCAAGGCTCGTTGGTCTAGGGGTATGATTCTCGATTAGGGTGCGAGAGGTCCCGGGTTCAAATCCCGGACGAGCCCTTCCCCACGCAAATATTTGTCATTATCATGTGCTTGTGTCAGCACTGTCTCACCTTTGCTGTACAGCATATAGCCGGCAGCTTTACTGCAACTAAACACCACCACACCTCCCTTTCCTTTCAGATAAATATTGCTGCACAGAAGGCTCGACATAAGCTTTTGAGCAGCGTGGCTCGTTGGTCTAGGGGTATGATTCTCGCTTAGCGTGCGAGAGGTCCCGGGTTCAAATCCCGGAAGAGCCCTTTCCCACGCAACTTTCTGTCAGTATCATGTGTTTGTGTCAGCACTGTCTCTCCTTTGCTGTACAGCATGTAGCCGGCAGCTTTTCTGCAACTCAACACCACCCGACCTGCCTTTCCTTTCAGATAAATATTGCTGCACAGAAGGCTCGACATAAGCTTTTGAGCAGCGTGGCTCGTTGTTCTAGGGGTATGATTCTCGCTTAGCGTGCGAGAGGTCCCGGGTTCAAATCCCGGAAGAGCCCTTTCCCACGCAACTTTCTGTCAGTATCATGTGTTTGTGTCAGCACTGTCTCTCCTTTGCTGTACAGCATGTAGCCGGCAGCTTTTCTGCAACTCAACACCACCCGACCTGCCTTTCCTTTCAGCTAAATATTGCTGCACAAAACGCTCGACAAAAGCGTTTGTGCAGCGTGGCTCGTTGGTCTAGGGGTATGATTCTCGCTTAGGGTGCGAGAGGTCCCGGGTTCAAATCCCGGACGAGCCCTCTGTTCTGTGAAACTCTGCAACTTCTGCTGCTAGCTGCCACCGGTGAACTGCTGCAGTTTGTTACCCAGGACTTACTTTAGGAAATGTTGATGCGCAGTGGAACCAAGCTGAAATATTGGTCTTCCCTGCAGACCACTCTAAATATTTGTGTGAAGAAAGGCACCGAATAAAAGGTACCCTTGGCCTTGGCTCGTTGGTCTAGGGGTATGATTCTCGCTTTGGGTGCGAGAGGTCCCGGGTTCAAATCCCGGATGAGCCCTTCTTTCCGAAAGTAACGCCAGACTTCACTGCAAGAATCGACGCTAACGAAACAAACAAAGACGAAACTCTTTTGTTAGCATTGAAGGAAAAGAGCCAATTATAAACCAGATTTTTTACTTGCTCAGGCCTGCAATGGGTCCTGACCAAATAAGTCCCAGGAGAGCACTCAGCGGCTCGTTGGTCTAGGGGTATGATTCTCGCTTTGGGTGCGAGAGGTCCCGGGTTCAAATCCCGGACGAGCCCTTTTGTGCTTCCTCACCAATTCTTTGTCGGCCTCACTGTCTAACGCCTTTGTGCTGTGGAGATTTAGCCTCAGTTGGATGTTTATTTTTTCCCCCGTAGCCATCACATTGGGGCTTGTTGTTCTAGGGGAATGATTATCGCTTTGGGTGCGAGAGGTCCCGGGTTCAAATCCAGGACGAGCCCGCAGGCGTTATAGGTGCAATTTATTGAAATGTGTTAATTTTCAACTCTCGTCAGTGATCTAGAAAATTATGTTGTTGTTTTTTTCAACTAAATTCATAGCCAGTCAAGGCTCGTTGGTCTAGGGGTATGATTCTCGCTTAGGGTGCGAGAGGTCCCGGGTTCAAATCCCGGACGAGCCCTTCCCCACGCAAATATTTGTCATTATCATGTGCTTGTGTCAGCACTGTCTCACCTTTGCTGTACAGCATATAGCCGGCAGCTTTTCTGCAACTAAACACCACCACACCTCCCTTTCCTTTCAGATAAATATTGCTGCACAGAAGGCTCGACATAAGCTTTTGAGCAGCGTGGCTCGTTGGTCTAGGGGTATGATTTTCGCTTAGGGTGCGAGAGGTCCCGGGTTCAAATCCCGGAAGAGCCCTTTCCCACGCAACTTTCTGTCAGTATCATGTGTTTGTGTCAGCACTGTCTCTCCTTTGCTGTACAGCATGTAGCCGGCAGCTTTTCTGCAACTCAACACCACCCGACCTGCCTTTCCTTTCAGCTAAATATTGCTGCACAAAACGCTCGACAAAAGCGTTTGTGCAGCGTGGCTCGTTGGTCTAGGGGTATGATTCTCGCTTAGGGTGCGAGAGGTCCCGGGTTCAAATCCCGGACGAGCCCTCTGTTCTGTGGAACTCTGCAACTTTTGCTGCTAGCTGCCACCGGTGAACTGATGCAGTTTGTTACCCAGGACTTACTTTAGGAAATGTTGATGCACAGTGGAACCAAGCTGAAATATTGGTCTTCCCTGCAGACCACTCTAAATATTTGTGTGAAGAAAGGCACCGAATAAAAGGTACCCTTGGCCCAGGCTCGTTGGTCTAGGGGTATGATTCTCGCTTCGGGTGCGAGAGGTCCCGGGTTCAACTCCCGGACGAGCCCTTCTATCCGAAAGAAACGCCAGACTTCACTGCAAGATTCGACGCTAACGAAACAAACAAAGACGAAACTCTTTTGTTAGCATTGAAGGAAAAGAGCCAATTTTGAACCAGATTTTTTACTTGCTCAGGCCTGCAAGTGGTCCTGTCAAAATAAGACCCAGCAGAGCACTCAGCGGCTCGTTGGTCTAGGGGTATTATTCTCGCTTTGGGTGCGAGAGGTCCCGGGTTCAAATCCCGGACCAGCCCTTTTGTGCTTCCTCACCAATTCTTTGTCGGCCTCACTGTCTAACGCCTTTGTGCTGTGGAGATTTAGCCTCAGTTGGATGTTTATTTTTTCCCCCGTAGCCATCACATTGGGGCTTGTTGTTCTAGGGGAATGATTATCGCTTTGGGTGCAAGAGGTCCCGGGTTCAAATCCTGGACGAGCCCGCAGGCTTTATAGGTGCATTTCATTGAAATGTGTTAATTTTCAACTCTCGTCAGTGATCGATCTAGAAAATTATGTTGTTGTTTTTTTCAACTAAATTCATAGCCAGTCAAGGCTCGTTGGTCTAGGGGTATGATTCTCGCTTAGGGTGCGAGAGGTCCCGGGTTCAAATCCCGGACGAGCCCTTCCCCACGCAAATATTTGTCATTATCATGTGCTTGTGTCAGCACTGTCTCACCTTTGCTGTACAGCATATAGCCGGCAGCTTTACTGCAACTAAACACCACCACACCTCCCTTTCCTTTCAGATAAATATTGCTGCACAGAAGGCTCGACATAAGCTTTTGAGCAGCGTGGCTCGTTGGTCTAGGGGTATGATTCTCGCTTAGCGTGCGAGAGGTCCCGGGTTCAAATCCCGGAAGAGCCCTTTCCCACGCAACTTTCTGTCAGTATCATGTGTTTGTGTCAGCACTGTCTCTCCTTTGCTGTACAGCATGTAGCCGGCAGCTTTTCTGCAACTCAACACCACCCGACCTGCCTTTCCTTTCAGCTAAATATTGCTGCACAAAACGCTCGACAAAAGCGTTTGTGCAGCGTGGCTCGTTGGTCTAGGGGTATGATTCTCGCTTAGGGTGCGAGAGGTCCCGGGTTCAAATCCCGGACGAGCCCTCTGTTCTGTGAAACTCTGCAACTTCTGCTGCTAGCTGCCACCGGTGAACTGCTGCAGTTTGTTACCCAGGACTTACTTTAGGAAATGTTGATGCGCAGTGGAACCAAGCTGAAATATTGGTCTTCCCTGCAGACCACTCTAAATATTTGTGTGAAGAAAGGCACCGAATAAAAGGTACCCTTGGCCTTGGCTCGTTGGTCTAGGGGTATGATTCTCGCTTTGGGTGCGAGAGGTCCCGGGTTCAAATCCCGGATGAGCCCTTCTTTCCGAAAGTAACGCCAGACTTCACTGCAAGAATCGACGCTAACGAAACAAACAAAGACGAAACTCTTTTGTTAGCATTGAAGGAAAAGAGCCAATTATAAACCAGATTTTTTACTTGCTCAGGCCTGCAATGGGTCCTGACCAAATAAGTCCCAGGAGAGCACTCAGCGGCTCGTTGGTCTAGGGGTATGATTCTCGCTTTGGGTGCGAGAGGTCCCGGGTTCAAATCCCGGACGAGCCCTTTTGTGCTTCCTCACCAATTCTTTGTCGGCCTCACTGTCTAACGCCTTTGTGCTGTGGAGATTTAGCCTCAGTTGGATGTTTATTTTTTCCCCCGTAGCCATCACATTGGGGCTTGTTGTTCTAGGGGAATGATTATCGCTTTGGGTGCGAGAGGTCCCGGGTTCAAATCCAGGACGAGCCCGCAGGCGTTATAGGTGCAATTTATTGAAATGTGTTAATTTTCAACTCTCGTCAGTGATCTAGAAAATTATGTTGTTGTTTTTTTCAACTAAATTCATAGCCAGTCAAGGCTCGTTGGTCTAGGGGTATGATTCTCGCTTAGGGTGCGAGAGGTCCCGGGTTCAAATCCCGGACGAGCCCTTCCCCACGCAAATATTTGTCATTATCATGTGCTTGTGTCAGCACTGTCTCACCTTTGCTGTACAGCATATAGCCGGCAGCTTTTCTGCAACTAAACACCACCACACCTCCCTTTCCTTTCAGATAAATATTGCTGCACAGAAGGCTCGACATAAGCTTTTGAGCAGCGTGGCTCGTTGGTCTAGGGGTATGATTTTCGCTTAGGGTGCGAGAGGTCCCGGGTTCAAATCCCGGAAGAGCCCTTTCCCACGCAACTTTCTGTCAGTATCATGTGTTTGTGTCAGCACTGTCTCTCCTTTGCTGTACAGCATGTAGCCGGCAGCTTTTCTGCAACTCAACACCACCCGACCTGCCTTTCCTTTCAGCTAAATATTGCTGCACAAAACGCTCGACAAAAGCGTTTGTGCAGCGTGGCTCGTTGGTCTAGGGGTATGATTCTCGCTTAGGGTGCGAGAGGTCCCGGGTTCAAATCCCGGACGAGCCCTCTGTTCTGTGGAACTCTGCAACTTTTGCTGCTAGCTGCCACCGGTGAACTGATGCAGTTTGTTACCCAGGACTTACTTTAGGAAATGTTGATGCACAGTGGAACCAAGCTGAAATATTGGTCTTCCCTGCAGACCACTCTAAATATTTGTGTGAAGAAAGGCACCGAATAAAAGGTACCCTTGGCCCAGGCTCGTTGGTCTAGGGGTATGATTCTCGCTTCGGGTGCGAGAGGTCCCGGGTTCAACTCCCGGACGAGCCCTTCTATCCGAAAGAAACGCCAGACTTCACTGCAAGATTCGACGCTAACGAAACAAACAAAGACGAAACTCTTTTGTTAGCATTGAAGGAAAAGAGCCAATTTTGAACCAGATTTTTTACTTGCTCAGGCCTGCAAGTGGTCCTGTCAAAATAAGACCCAGCAGAGCACTCAGCGGCTCGTTGGTCTAGGGGTATGATTCTCGCTTTGGGTGCGAGAGGTCCCGGGTTCAAATCCCGGACGAGCCCTTTTGTGCTTCCTCACCAATTCTTTGTCGGCCTCACTGTCTAACGCCTTTGTGCTGTGGAGATTTAGCCTCAGTTGGATGTTTATTTTTTCCCCCGTAGCCATCACATTGGGGCTTGTTGTTCTAGGGGAATGATTATCGCTTTGGGTGCAAGAGGTCCCGGGTTCAAATCCTGGACGAGCCCGCAGGCTTTATAGGTGCATTTCATTGAAATGTGTTAATTTTCAACTCTCGTCAGTGATCTAGAAAATTATGTTGTTGTTTTTTTCAACTAAATTCATAGCCAGTCAAGGCTCGTTGGTCTAGGGGTATGATTCTCGCTTAGGGTGCGAGAGGTCCCGGGTTCAAATCCCGGACGAGCCCTTCCCCACGCAAATATTTGTCATTATCATGTGCTTGTGTCAGCACTGTCTCACCTTTGCTGTACAGCATATAGCCGGCAGCTTTACTGCAACTAAACACCACCACACCTCCCTTTCCTTTCAGATAAATATTGCTGCACAGAAGGCTCGACATAAGCTTTTGAGCAGCGTGGCTCGTTGGTCTAGGGGTATGATTCTCGCTTAGCGTGCGAGAGGTCCCGGGTTCAAATCCCGGAAGAGCCCTTTCCCACGCAACTTTCTGTCAGTATCATGTGTTTGTGTCAGCACTGTCTCTCCTTTGCTGTACAGCATGTAGCCGGCAGCTTTTCTGCAACTCAACACCACCCGACCTGCCTTTCCTTTCAGCTAAATATTGCTGCACAAAACGCTCGACAAAAGCGTTTGTGCAGCGTGGCTCGTTGGTCTAGGGGTATGATTCTCGCTTAGGGTGCGAGAGGTCCCGGGTTCAAATCCCGGACGAGCCCTCTGTTCTGTGAAACTCTGCAACTTCTGCTGCTAGCTGCCACCGGTGAACTGCTGCAGTTTGTTACCCAGGACTTACTTTAGGAAATGTTGATGCGCAGTGGAACCAAGCTGAAATATTGGTCTTCCCTGCAGACCACTCTAAATATTTGTGTGAAGAAAGGCACCGAATAAAAGGTACCCTTGGCCTTGGCTCGTTGGTCTAGGGGTATGATTCTCGCTTTGGGTGCGAGAGGTCCCGGGTTCAAATCCCGGATGAGCCCTTCTTTCCGAAAGTAACGCCAGACTTCACTGCAAGAATCGACGCTAACGAAACAAACAAAGACGAAACTCTTTTGTTAGCATTGAAGGAAAAGAGCCAATTATAAACCAGATTTTTTACTTGCTCAGGCCTGCAATGGGTCCTGACCAAATAAGTCCCAGGAGAGCACTCAGCGGCTCGTTGGTCTAGGGGTATGATTCTCGCTTTGGGTGCGAGAGGTCCCGGGTTCAAATCCCGGACGAGCCCTTTTGTGCTTCCTCACCAATTCTTTGTCGGCCTCACTGTCTAACGCCTTTGTGCTGTGGAGATTTAGCCTCAGTTGGATGTTTATTTTTTCCCCCGTAGCCATCACATTGGGGCTTGTTGTTCTAGGGGAATGATTATCGCTTTGGGTGCGAGAGGTCCCGGGTTCAAATCCAGGACGAGCCCGCAGGCGTTATAGGTGCAATTTATTGAAATGTGTTAATTTTCAACTCTCGTCAGTGATCGATCTAGAAAATTATGTTGTTGTTTTTTTCAACTAAATTCATAGCCAGTCAAGGCTCGTTGGTCTAGGGGTATGATTCTCGCTTAGGGTGCGAGAGGTCCCGGGTTCAAATCCCGGACGAGCCCTTCCCCACGCAAATATTTGTCATTATCATGTGCTTGTGTCAGCACTGTCTCACCTTTGCTGTACAGCATATAGCCGGCAGCTTTACTACAACTAAACACCACCACACCTCCCTTTCCTTTCAGATAAATATTGCTGCACAGAAGGCTCGACATAAGCTTTTGAGCAGCGTGGCTCGTTGGTCTAGGGGTATGATTCTCGCTTAGCGTGCGAGAGGTCCCGGGTTCAAATCCCGGAAGAGCCCTTTCCCACGCAACTTTCTGTCAGTATCATGTGTTTGTGTCAGCACTGTCTCTCCTTTGCTGTACAGCATGTAGCCGGCAGCTTTTCTGCAACTCAACACCACCCGACCTGCCTTTCCTTTCAGCTAAATATTGCTGCACAAAACGCTCGACAAAAGCGTTTGTGCAGCGTGGCTCGTTGGTCTAGGGGTATGATTCTCGCTTAGGGTGTGAGAGGTCCCGGGTTCAAATCCCGGACGAGCCCTCTGTTCTGTGAAACTCTGCAACTTCTGCTGCTAGCTGCCACCGGTGAACTGCTGCAGTTTGTTACCCAGGACTTACTTTAGGAAATGTTGATGCGCAGTGGAACCAAGCTGAAATATTGGTCTTCCCTGCAGACCACTCTAAATATTTGTGTGAAGAAAGGCACCGAATAAAAGGTACCCTTGGCCTTGGCTCGTTGGTCTAGGGGTATGATTCTCGCTTTGGGTGCGAGAGGTCCCGGGTTCAAATCCCGGATGAGCCCTTCTTTCCGAAAGTAACGCCAGACTTCACTGCAAGAATCGACGCTAATGAAACAAACAAAGACGAAACTCTTTTGTTAGCATTGAAGGAAAAGAGCCAATTATAAACCAGATTTTTTACTTGCTCAGGCCTGCAATGGGTCCTGACCAAATAAGTCCCAGGAGAGCACTCAGCGGCTCGTTGGTCTAGGGGTATGATTCTCGCTTTGGGTGCGAGAGGTCCCGGGTTCAAATCCCGGACGAGCCCTTTTGTGCTTCCTCACCAATTCTTTGTCGGCCTCACTGTCTAACGCCTTTGTGCTGTGGAGATTTAGCCTCAGTTGGATGTTTATTTTTTCCCCCGTAGCCATCACATTGGGGCTTGTTGTTCTAGGGGAATGATTATCGCTTTGGGTGCGAGAGGTCCCGGGTTCAAATCCAGGACGAGCCCGCAGGCGTTATAGGTGCAATTTATTGAAATGTGTTAATTTTCAACTCTCGTCAGTGATCTAAAAAATTATGTTGTTGTTTTTTTCAACTAAATTCATAGCCAGTCAAGGCTCGTTGGTCTAGGGGTATGATTCTCGCTTAGGGTGCGAGAGGTCCCGGGTTCAAATCCCGGACGAGCCCTTCCCCACGCAAATATTTGTCATTATCATGTGCTTGTGTCAGCACTGTCTCACCTTTGCTGTACAGCATATAGCCGGCAGCTTTTCTGCAACTAAACACCACCACACCTCCCTTTCCTTTCAGATAAATATTGCTGCACAGAAGGCTCGACATAAGCTTTTGAGCAGCGTGGCTCGTTGGTCTAGGGGTATGATTTTCGATTAGGGTGCGAGAGGTCCCGGGTTCAAATCCCGGAAGAGCCCTTTCCCACGCAGCTTTCTGTCAGTATCATGTGTTTGTGTCAGCACTGTCTCTCCTTTGCTGTACAGCATGTAGCCGGCAGCTTTTCTGCAACTCAACACCACCCGACCTGCCTTTCCTTTCAGCTAAATATTGCTGCACAAAACGCTCGACAAAAGCGTTTGTGCAGCGTGGCTCGTTGGTCTAGGGGTATGATTCTCGCTTAGGGTGCGAGAGGTCCCGGGTTCAAATCCCGGACGAGCCCTCTGTTCTGTGAAACTCTGCAACTTTTGCTGCTAGCTGCCACCGGTGAACTGCTGCAGTTTGTTACCCAGGACTTACTTTAGGAAATGTTGATGCGCAGTGGAACCAAGCTGAAATATTGGTCTTCCCTGCAGACCACTCTAAATATTTGTGTGAAGAAAGGCACCGAATAAAAGGTACCCTTGGCCCAGGCTCGTTGGTCTAGGGGTATGATTCTTGCTTCGGGTGCGAGAGGTCCCGGGTTCAACTCCCGGACGAGCCCTTCTTTCCGAAAGAAACGACAGACTTCACTGCAAGAATCGACGCTAACGAAACAAACAAAGACGAAACTCTTTTGTTAGCATTGAAGGAAAAGAGCCAATTTTGAACCAGATTTTTTACTTGCTCAGGCCTGCAAGGGGTCCTGACCAAATAAGACCCAGGAGAGCACTCAGCGGCTCGTTGGTCTAGGGGTATGATTCTCGCTTTGGGTGCGAGAGGTCCCGGGTTCAAATCCCGGACGAGCCCTTTTGTGCTTCCTCACCAATTCTTTGTCGGCCTCACTGTCTAACGCCTTTGTGCTGTGGAGATTTAGCCTCAGTTGGATGTTTATTTTTTCCCCCGTAGCCATCACATTGGGGCTTGTTGTTCTAGGGGAATGATTATCGCTTTGGGTGCGAGAGGTCCCGGGTTCAAATCCAGGACGAGCCCGCAGGCGTTATAGGTGCATTTCATTGAAATGTGTTAATTTTCAACTCTCGTCAGTGATCTAGAAAATTATGTTGTTGTTTTTTTCAACTAAATTCATAGCCAGTCAAGGCTCGTTGGTCTAGGGGTATGATTCTCGCTTAGGGTGCGAGAGGTCCCGGGTTCAAATCCCGGACGAGCCCTTCCCCACGCAAATATTTGTCATTATCATGTGCTTGTGTCAGCACTGTCTCACCTTTGCTGTACAGCATATAGCCGGCAGCTTTTCTGCAACTAAACACCACCACACCTCCCTTTCCTTTCAGATAAATATTGCTGCACAGAAGGCTCGACATAAGCTTTTGAGCAGCGTGGCTCGTTGGTCTAGGGGTATGATTCTCGCTTAGCGTGCGAGAGGTCCCGGGTTCAAATCCCGGAAGAGCCCTTTCCCACGCAACTTTCTGTCAGTATCATGTGTTTGTGTTCGCACTGTCTCTCCTTTGCTGTACAGCATGTAGCCGGCAGCTTTTCTGCAACTCAACACCACCCGACCTGCCTTTCCTTTCAGCTAAATATTGCTGCACAAAACGCTCGACAAAAGCGTTTGTGCAGCGTGGCTCGTTGGTCTAGGGGTATGATTCTCGCTTAGGGTGCGAGAGGTCCCGGGTTCAAATCCCGGACGAGCCCTCTGTTCTGTGAAACTCTGCAACTTTTGCTGCTAGCTGCCACCGGTGAACTGCTGCAGTTTGTTACCCAGGACTTACTTTAGGAAATGTTGATGCGCAGTGGAACCAAGCTGAAATATTGGTCTTCCCTGCAGACCACTCTAAATATTTGTGTGAAGAAAGGCACCGAATAAAAGGTACCCTTGGCCTTGGCTCGTTGGTCTAGGGGTATGATTCTCGCTTTGGGTGCGAGAGGTCCCGGGTTCAAATCCGTAGAGCCCTTCTTTCCGAAAGTAACGCCAGACTTCACTGCAAGAATCGACGCTAACGAAACAAACAAAGACGAAACTCTTTTGTTAGCATTGAAGGAAAAGAGCCAATTATAAACCAGATTTTTTACTTGCTCAGGCCTGCAATGGGTCCTGACCAAATAAGTCCCAGGAGAGCACTCAGCGGCTCGTTGGTCTAGGGGTATGATTCTCGCTTTGGGTGCGAGAGGTCCCGGGTTCAAATCCCGGACGAGCCCTTTTGTGCTTCCTCACCAATTCTTTGTCGGCCTCACTTTCTAACGCCTTTGTGCTGTGGAGATTTAGCCTCAGTTGGATGTTTATTTTTTCCCCCGTAGCCATCACATTGGGGCTTGTTGTTCTAGGGGAATGATTATCGCTTTGGGTGCGAGAGGTCCCGGGTTCAAATCCAGGACGAGCCCGCAGGCGTTATAGGTGCAATTTATTGAAATGTGTTAATTTTCAACTCTCGTCAGTGATCTAGAAAATTATGTTGTTGTTTTTTTCAACTAAATTCATAGCCAGTCAAGGCTCGTTGGTCTAGGGGTATGATTCTCGCTTAGGGTGCGAGAGGTCCCGGGTTCAAATCCCGGACGAGCCCTTCCCCACGCAAATATTTGTCATTATCATGTGCTTGTGTCAGCACTGTCTCACCTTTGCTGTACAGCATATAGCCGGCAGCTTTTCTGCAACTAAACACCACCACACCTCCCTTTCCTTTCAGATAAATATTGCTGCACAGAAGGCTCGACATAAGCTTTTGAGCAGCGTGGCTCGTTGGTCTAGGGGTATGATTTTCGCTTAGGGTGCGAGAGGTCCCGGGTTCAAATCCCGGAAGAGCCCTTTCCCACGCAACTTTCTGTCAGTATCATGTGTTTGTGTCAGCACTGTCTCTCCTTTGCTGTACAGCATGTAGCCGGCAGCTTTTCTGCAACTCAACACCACCCGACCTGCCTTTCCTTTCAGCTAAATATTGCTGCACAAAACGCTCGACAAAAGCTTTTGTGCAGCGTGGCTCGTTGGTCTAGGGGTATGATTCTCGCTTAGGGTGCGAGAGGTCCCGGGTTCAAATCCCGGACGAGCCCTCTGTTCTGTGAAACTCTGCAACTTTTGCTGCTAGCTGCCACCGGTGAACTGCTGCAGTTTGTTACCCAGGACTTACTTTAGGAAATGTTGATGCGCAGTGGAACCAAGCTGAAATATTGGTCTTCCCTGCAGACCACTCTAAATATTTGTGTGAAGAAAGGCACCGAATAAAAGGTACCCTTGGCCCAGGCTCGTGGGTCTAGGGGTATGATTCTAGCTTCGGGTGCGAGAGGTCCCGGGTTCAACTCCCGGACGAGCCCTTCTTTCCGAAAGAAACGACAGACTTCACTGCAAGAATCGACGCTAACGAAACAAACAAAGACGAAACTCTTTTGTTAGCATTGAAGGAAAAGAGCCAATTTTGAACCAGATTTTTTACTTGCTCAGGCCTGCAAGGGGTCCTGACCAAATAAGACCCAGGAGAGCACTCAGCGGCTCGTTGGTCTAGGGGTATGATTCTCGCTTTGGGTGCGAGAGGTCCCGGGTTCAAATCCCGGACGAGCCCTTTTGTGCTTCCTCACCAATTCTTTGTCGGCCTCACTGTCTAACGCCTTTGTGCTGTGGAGATTTAGCCTCAGTTGGATGTTTATTTTTTCCCCCGTAGCCATCACATTGGGGCTTGTTGTTCTAGGGGAATGATTATCGCTTTGGGTGCGAGAGGTCCCGGGTTCAAATCCAGGACGAGCCCGAAGGCGTTATAGGTGCATTTCATTGAAATGTGTTAATTTTCAACTCTCGTCAGTGATCTAGAAAATTATGTTGTTGTTTTTTTCAACTAAATTAATAGCCAGTCAAGGCTCGTTGGTGTAGGGGTATGATTCTCGCTTAGGGTGCGAGAGGTCCCGGGTTCAAATCCCGGACGAGCCCTTCCCCACGCAAATATTTGTCATTATCATGTGCTTGTGTCAGCACTGTCTCACCTTTGCTGTACAGCATATAGCCGGCAGCTTTTCTGCAACTAAACACCACCACACCTCCCTTTCCTTACAGATAAATATTGCTGCACAGAAGGCTCGACATAAGCTTTTGAGCAGCGTGGCTCGTTGGTCTAGGGGTATGATTCTCGCTTAGCGTGCGAGAGGTCCCGGGTTCAAATCCCGGAAGAGCCCTTTCCCACGCAACTTTCTGTCAGTATCATGTGTTTGTGTCAGCACTGTCTCTCCTTTGCTGTACAGCATGTAGCCGGCAGCTTTTCTGCAACTCAACACCACCCGACCTGCCTTTCCTTTCAGCTAAATATTGCTGCACAAAACGCTTGACAAAAGCGTTTGTGCAGCGTGGCTCGTTGGTCTAGGGGTATGATTCTCGCTTAGGGTGCGAGAGGTCCCGGGTTCAAATCCCGGACGAGCCCTCTGTTCTGTGAAACTCTGCAACTTTTGCTGCTAGCTGCCACCGGTGAACTGCTGCAGTTTGTTACCCAGGACTTACTTTAGGAAATGTTGATGCGCAGTGGAACCAAGCTGAAATATTGGTCTTCCCTGCAGACCACTCTAAATATTTGTGTGAAGAAAGGCACCGAATAAAAGGTACCCTTGGCCCAGGCTCGTTGGTCTAGGGGTATGATTCTCGCTTCGGGTGCGAGAGGTCCCGGGTTCAACTCCCGGACGAGCCCTTCTATCTGAAAGAAACGCCAGACTTCACTGCAAGAATCGACGCTAACGAAACAAACAAAGACGAAACTCTTTTGTTAGCATTGAAGGAAAAGAGCCAATTTTGAACCAGATTTTTTACTTGCTCAGGCCTGCAAGGGGTCCTGACCAAATAAGACCCAGGAGAGCACTCAGCGGCTCGTTGGTCTAGGGGTATGATTCTCGCTTTGGGTGCGAGAGGTCCCGGGTTCAAATCCCGGACGAGCCCTTTTGTGCTTCCTCACCAATTCTTTGTCGGCCTCACTGTCTAACGCCTTTGTGCTGTGGAGATTTAGAGGTCCCGGGTTCAAATCCCGGACGAGCCCTTCCCCACGCAAATATTTGTCATTATCATGTGCTTGTGTCAGCACTGTCTCACCTTTGCTGTACAGCATATAGCCGGCAGCTTTTCTGCAACTAAACACCACCACACCTCCCTTTCCTTACAGATAAATATTGCTGCACAGAAGGCTCGACATAAGCTTTTGAGCAGCGTGGCTCGTTGGTCTAGGGGTATGATTCTCGCTTAGCGTGCGAGAGGTCCCGGGTTCAAATCCCGGAAGAGCCCTTTCCCACGCAACTTTCTGTCAGTATCATGTGTTTGTGTCAGCACTGTCTCTCCTTTGCTGTACAGCATGTAGCCGGCAGCTTTTCTGCAACTCAACACCACCCGACCTGCCTTTCCTTTCAGCTAAATATTGCTGCACAAAACGCTCGACAAAAGCGTTTGTGCAGCGTGGCTCGTTGGTCTAGGGGTATGATTCTCGCTTAGGGTGCGAGAGGTCCCGGGTTCAAATCCCGGACGAGCCCTCTGTTCTGTGAAACTCTGCAACTTTTGCTGCTAGCTGCCACCGGTGAACTGCTGCAGTTTGTTACCCAGGACTTACTTTAGGAAATGTTGATGCGCAGTGGAACCAAGCTGAAATATTGGTCTTCCCTGCAGACCACTCTAAATATTTGTGTGAAGAAAGGCACCGAATAAAAGGTACCCTTGGCCCAGGCTCGTTGGTCTAGGGGTATGATTCTCGCTTCGGGTGCGAGAGGTCCCGGGTTCAACTCCCGGACGAGCCCTTCTTTCCGAAAGAAACACCAGACTTCACTGCAAGAATCGACGCTAACGAAACAAACAAAGACGAAACTTTTTTGTTAGCATTGAAGGAAAAGAGCCAATTTTGAACCAGATTTTTTACTTGCTCAGGCCTGCAAGGGGTCCTGACCAAATAAGACCCAGCAGAGCACTCAGCGGCTCGTTGGTCTAGGGGTATGATTCTCGCTTTGGGTGCGAGAGGTCCCGGGTTCAAATCCCGGACGAGCCCTTTTGTGCTTCCTCACCAATTCTTTGTCGGCCTCACTGTCTAACGCCTTTGTGCTGTGGAGATTTAGCCTCAGTTGGATGTTTATTTTTTCCCCCGTAGCCATCACATTGGGGCTTGTTGTTCTAGGGGAATGATTATCGCTTTGGGTGCAAGAGGTCCCGGGTTCAAATCCAGGACGAGCCCGCAGGCGTTATAGGTGCATTTCATTGAAATGTGTTAATTTTCAACTCTCGTCAGTGATCTAGAAAATTATGTTGTTGTTTTTTTCAACTAAATTCATAGCCAGTCAAGGCTCGTTGGTCTAGGGGTATGATTCTCGCTTAGGGTGCGAGAGGTCCCGGGTTCAAATCCCGGACGAGCCCTTCCCCACGCAAATATTTGTCATTATCATGTGCTTCTGTCAGCACTGTCTCACCTTTGCTGTACAGCATATAGCCGGCAGCTTTTCTGCAACTAAACACCACCACACCTCCCTTTCCTTTCAGATAAATATTGCTGCACAGAAGGCTCGACATAAGCTTTTGAGCAGCGTGGCTCGTTGGTCTAGGGGTATGATTCTCGCTTAGCGTGCGAGAGGTCCCGGGTTCAAATCCCGGAAGAGCCCTTTCCCACGCAACTTTCTGTCAGTATCATTTGTTTGTGTCAGCACTGTCTCTCCTTTGCTGTACAGCATGTAGCCGGCAGCTTTTCTGCAACTCAACACCACCCGACCTGCCTTTCCTTTCAGCTAAATATTGCTGCACAAAACGCTCGACAAAAGCGTTTGTGCAGCGTGGCTCGTTGGTCTAGGGGTATGATTCTCGCTTAGGGTGCGAGAGGTCCCGGGTTCAAATCCCGGACGAGCCCTCTGTTCTGTGAAACTCTGCAACTTTTGCTGCTAGCTGCCACCGGTGAACTGCTGCAGTTTGTTACCCAGGACTTACTTTAGGAAATGTTGATGCGCAGTGGAACCAAGCTGAAATATTGGTCTTCCCTGCAGACCACTCTAAATATTTGTGTGAAGAAAGGCACCGAATAAAAGGTACCCTTGGCCCAGGCTCGTTGGTCTAGGGGTATGATTCTCGCTTCGGGTGCGAGAGGTCCCGGGTTCAACTCCCGGACGAGCCCTTCTTTCCGAAAGAAACACCAGACTTCACTGCAAGAATCGACGCTAACGAAACAAACAAAGACGAAACTTTTTTGTTAGCATTGAAGGAAAAGAGCCAATTTTGAACCAGATTTTTTACTTGCTCAGGCCTGCAAGGGGTCCTGACCAAATAAGACCCAGGAGAGCACTCAGCGGCTCGTTGGTCTAGGGGTATGATTCTCGCTTTGGGTGCGAGAGGTCCCGGGTTCAAATCCCGGACGAGCCCTTTTGTGCTTCCTCACCAATTCTTTGTCGGCCTCACTGTCTAACGCCTTTGTGCTGTGGAGATTTAGAGGTCCCGGGTTCAAATCCCGGACGAGCCCTTCCCCACGCAAATATTTGTCATTATCATGTGCTTGTGTCAGCACTGTCTCACCTTTGCTGTACAGCATATAGCCGGCAGCTTTTCTGCAACTAAACACCACCACACCTCCCTTTCCTTACAGATAAATATTGCTGCACAGAAGGCTCGACATAAGCTTTTGAGCAGCGTGGCTCGTTGGTCTAGGGGTATGATTCTCGCTTAGCGTGCGAGAGGTCCCGGGTTCAAATCCCGGAAGAGCCCTTTCCCACGCAACTTTCTGTCAGTATCATGTGTTTGTGTCAGCACTGTCTCTCCTTTGCTGTACAGCATGTAGCCGGCAGCTTTTCTGCAACTCAACACCACCCGACCTGCCTTTCCTTTCAGCTAAATATTGCTGCACAAAACGCTCGACAAAAGCGTTTGTGCAGCGTGGCTCGTTGGTCTAGGGGTATGATTCTCGCTTAGGGTGCGAGAGGTCCCGGGTTCAAATCCCGGACGAGCCCTCTGTTCTGTGAAACTCTGCAACTTTTGCTGCTAGCTGCCACCGGTGAACTGCTGCAGTTTGTTACCCAGGACTTACTTTAGGAAATGTTGATGCGCAGTGGAACCAAGCTGAAATATTGGTCTTCCCTGCAGACCACTCTAAATATTTGTGTGAAGAAAGGCACCGAATAAAAGGTACCCTTGGCCCAGGCTCGTTGGTCTAGGGGTATGATTCTTGCTTCGGGTGCGAGAGGTCCCGGGTTCAAGTCCCGGACGAGCCCTTCTTTCCGAAAGAAACGACAGACTTCACTGCAAGAATCGACGCTAACGAAACAAACAAAGACGAAACTCATTTGTTAGCATTGAAGGAAAAGAGCCAATTTTGAACCAGATTTTTTACTTGCTCAGGCCTGCAAGGGGTCCTGACCAAATAAGACCCAGGAGAGCACTCAGCGGCTCGTTGGTCTAGGGGTATGATTCTCGCTTTGGGTGCGAGAGGTCCCGGGTTCAAATCCCGGACGAGCCCTTTTGTGCTTCCTCACCAATTCTTTGTCGGCCTCACTGTCTAACGCCTTTGTGCTGTGGAGATTTAGCCTCAGTTGGATGTTTATTTTTTCCCCCGTAGCCATCACATTGGGGCTTGTTGTTCTAGGGGAATGATTATCGCTTTGGGTGCGAGAGGTCCCGGGTTCAAATCCAGGACGAGCCCGCAGGCGTTATAGGTGCATTTCATTGAAATGTGTTAATTTTCAACTCTCGTCAGTGATCTAGAAAATTATGTTGTTGTTTTTTTCAACTAAATTCATAGCCAGTCAAGGCTCGTTGGTCTAGGGGTATGATTCTCGATTAGGGTGCGAGAGGTCCCGGGTTCAAATCCCGGACGAGCCCTTCCCCACGCAAATATTTGTCATTATCATGTGCTTGTGTCAGCACTGTCTCACCTTTGCTGTACAGCATATAGCCGGCAGCTTTACTGCAACTAAACACCACCACACCTCCCTTTCCTTTCAGATAAATATTGCTGCACAGAAGGCTCGACATAAGCTTTTGAGCAGCGTGGCTCGTTGGTCTAGGGGTATGATTCTCGCTTAGCGTGCGAGAGGTCCCGGGTTCAAATCCCGGAAGAGCCCTTTCCCACGCAACTTTCTGTCAGTATCATGTGTTTGTGTCAGCACTGTCTCTCCTTTGCTGTACAGCATGTAGCCGGCAGCTTTTCTGCAACTCAACACCACCCGACCTGCCTTTCCTTTCAGATAAATATTGCTGCACAGAAGGCTCGACATAAGCTTTTGAGCAGCGTGGCTCGTTGTTCTAGGGGTATGATTCTCGCTTAGCGTGCGAGAGGTCCCGGGTTCAAATCCCGGAAGAGCCCTTTCCCACGCAACTTTCTGTCAGTATCATGTGTTTGTGTCAGCACTGTCTCTCCTTTGCTGTACAGCATGTAGCCGGCAGCTTTTCTGCAACTCAACACCACCCGACCTGCCTTTCCTTTCAGCTAAATATTGCTGCACAAAACGCTCGACAAAAGCGTTTGTGCAGCGTGGCTCGTTGGTCTAGGGGTATGATTCTCGCTTAGGGTGCGAGAGGTCCCGGGTTCAAATCCCGGACGAGCCCTCTGTTCTGTGAAACTCTGCAACTTCTGCTGCTAGCTGCCACCGGTGAACTGCTGCAGTTTGTTACCCAGGACTTACTTTAGGAAATGTTGATGCGCAGTGGAACCAAGCTGAAATATTGGTCTTCCCTGCAGACCACTCTAAATATTTGTGTGAAGAAAGGCACCGAATAAAAGGTACCCTTGGCCTTGGCTCGTTGGTCTAGGGGTATGATTCTCGCTTTGGGTGCGAGAGGTCCCGGGTTCAAATCCCGGATGAGCCCTTCTTTCCGAAAGTAACGCCAGACTTCACTGCAAGAATCGACGCTAACGAAACAAACAAAGACGAAACTCTTTTGTTAGCATTGAAGGAAAAGAGCCAATTATAAACCAGATTTTTTACTTGCTCAGGCCTGCAATGGGTCCTGACCAAATAAGTCCCAGGAGAGCACTCAGCGGCTCGTTGGTCTAGGGGTATGATTCTCGCTTTGGGTGCGAGAGGTCCCGGGTTCAAATCCCGGACGAGCCCTTTTGTGCTTCCTCACCAATTCTTTGTCGGCCTCACTGTCTAACGCCTTTGTGCTGTGGAGATTTAGCCTCAGTTGGATGTTTATTTTTTCCCCCGTAGCCATCACATTGGGGCTTGTTGTTCCAGGGGAATGATTATCGCTTTGGGTGCGAGAGGTCCCGGGTTCAAATCCAGGACGAGCCCGCAGGCGTTATAGGTGCAATTTATTGAAATGTGTTAATTTTCAACTCTCGTCAGTGATCTAGAAAATTATGTTGTTGTTTTTTTCAACTAAATTCATAGCCAGTCAAGGCTCGTTGGTCTAGGGGTATGATTCTCGCTTAGGGTGCGAGAGGTCCCGGGTTCAAATCCCGGACGAGCCCTTCCCCACGCAAATATTTGTCATTATCATGTGCTTGTGTCAGCACTGTCTCACCTTTGCTGTACAGCATATAGCCGGCAGCTTTTCTGCAACTAAACACCACCACACCTCCCTTTCCTTTCAGATAAATATTGCTGCACAGAAGGCTCGACATAAGCTTTTGAGCAGCGTGGCTCGTTGGTCTAGGGGTATGATTTTCGCTTAGGGTGCGAGAGGTCCCGGGTTCAAATCCCGGAAGAGCCCTTTCCCACGCAACTTTCTGTCAGTATCATGTGTTTGTGTCAGCACTGTCTCTCTTTTGCTGTACAGCATGTAGCCGGCAGCTTTTCTGCAACTCAACACCACCCGACCTGCCTTTCCTTTCAGCTAAATATTGCTGCACAAAACGCTCGACAAAAGCGTTTGTGCAGCGTGGCTCGTTGGTCTAGGGGTATGATTCTCGCTTAGGGTGCGAGAGGTCCCGGGTTCAAATCCCGGACGAGCCCTCTGTTCTGTGAAACTCTGCAACTTTTGCTGCTAGCTGCCACCGGTGAACTGCTGCAGTTTGTTACCCAGGACTTACTTTAGGAAATGTTGATGCGCAGTGGAACCAAGCTGAAATATTGGTCTTCCCTGCAGACCACTCTAAATATTTGTGTGAAGAAAGGCACCGAATAAAAGGTACCCTTGGCCCAGGCTCGTTGGTCTAGGGGTATGATTCTTGCTTCGGGTGCGAGAGGTCCCGGGTTCAACTCCCGGACGAGCCCTTCTTTCCGAAAGAAACGACAGACTTCACTGCAAGAATCGACGCTAACGAAACAAACAAAGACGAAACTCTTTTGTTAGCATTGAAGGAAAAGAGCCAATTTTGAACCAGATTTTTTACTTGCTCAGGCCTGCAAGGGGTCCTGACCAAATAAGACCCAGGAGAGCACTCAGCGGCTCGCTGGTCTAGGGGTATGATTCTCGCTTTGTGTGCGAGAGGTCCCGGGTTCAAATCCCGGACGAGCCCTTTTGTGCTTCCTCACCAATTCTTTGTCGGCCTCACTGTCTAACGCCTTTGTGCTGTGGAGATTTAGCCTCAGTTGGATGTTTATTTTTTCCCCCGTAGCCATCACATTGGGGCTTGTTGTTCTAGGGGAATGATTATCGCTTTGGGTGCGAGAGGTCCCGGGTTCAAATCCAGGACGAGCCCGCAGGCGTTATAGGTGCATTTCATTGAAATGTGTTAATTTTCAACTCTCGTCAGTGATCTAGAAAATTATGTTGTTGTTTTTTTCAACTAAATTCATAGCCAGTCAAGGCTCGTTGGTCTAGGGGTATGATTCTCGCTTAGGGTGCGAGAGGTCCCGGGTTCAAATCCCGGACGAGCCCTTCCCCACGCAAATATTTGTCATTATCATGTGCTTGTGTCAGCACTGTCTCACCTTTGCTGTACAGCATATAGCCGGCAGCTTTACTGCAACTAAACACCACCACACCTCCCTTTCCTTTCAGATAAATATTGCTGCACAGAAGGCTCGACATAAGCTTTTGAGCAGCGTGGCTCGTTGGTCTAGGGGTATGATTCTCGCTTAGCGTGCGAGAGGTCCCGGGTTCAAATCCCGGAAGAGCCCTTTCCCACGCAACTTTCTGTCAGTATCATGTGTTTGTGTCAGCACTGTCTCTCCTTTGCTGTACAGCATGTAGCCGGCAGCTTTTCTGCAACTCAACACCACCCGACCTGCCTTTCCTTTCAGCTAAATATTGCTGCACAAAACGCTCGACAAAAGCGTTTGTCCAGCGTGGCTCGTTGGTCTAGGGGTATGATTCTCGCTTAGGGTGCGAGAGGTCCCGGGTTCAAATCCCGGACGAGCCCTCTGTTCTGTGAAACTCTGCAACTTTTGATGCTAGCTGCCACCGGTGAACTGCTGCAGTTTGTTACCCAGGACTTACTTTAGGAAATGTTGATGCGCAGTGGAACCAAGCTGAAATATTGGTCTTCCCTGCAGACCACTCTAAATATTTGTGTGAAGAAAGGCACCGAATAAAAGGTACCCTTGGCCCAGGCTCGTTGGTCTAGGGGTATGAATTTCGCTTCGGGTGCGAGAGGTCCCGGGTTCAACTCCCGGATGAGCCCTTCTTTCCGAAAGAAACGCCAGACTTCACTGCAAGAATCGACGCTAACGAAACAAACAAAGACGAAACTCTTTTGTTAGCATTGAAGGAAAAGAGCCAATTTTCAACCAGATTTTTTACTTGCTCAGGCCTGCAAGGGGTCCTGACCAAATAAGACCCAGGAGAGCACTCAGCGGCTCGTTGGTCTAGGGGTATGATCCTCGCTTTGGGTGCGACAGGTCCCGGGTTCAAATCCCGGACGAGCCCTTTTGTGCTTCCTCACCAATTCTTTGTCGGCCTCACTGTCTAACGCCTTTGTGCTGTGGAGATTTAGCCTCAGTTGGATGTTTATTTTTTCCCCCGTAGCCATCACATTGGGGCTTGTTGTTCTAGGGGAATGATTATCGCTTTGGGTGCGAGAGGTCCCGGGTTCAAATCCAGGACGAGCCCGCAGGCGTTATAGGTGCATTTCATTGAAATGTGTTAATTTTCAACTCTCGTCAGTGATCTAGAAAATTATGTTGTTGTTTTTTTCAACTAAATTCATAGCCAGTCAAGGCTCGTTGGTCTAGGGGTATGATTCTCGCTTAGGGTGCGAGAGGTCCCGGGTTCAAATCCCGGACGAGCCCTTCCCCACGCAAATATTTGTCATTATCATGTGCTTGTGTCAGCACTGTCTCACCTTTGCTGTACAGCATATAGCCGGCAGCTTTTCTGCAACTAAACACCACCACACCTCCCTTTCCTTTCAGATAAATATTGCTGCACAGAAGGCTCGACATAAGCTTTTGAGCAGCGTGGCTCGTTGGTCTAGGGGTATGATTCTCGCTTAGGGTGCGAGAGGTCCCGGGTTCAAATCCCAGAAGAGCCCTTTCCCACGCAACTTTCTGTAAGTATCATGTTTTTGTGTCAGCACTGTCTCTCCTTTGCTGTACAGCATGTATCCGGCAGCTTTTCTGCAACTCAACACCACCCGACCTCCCTTTCCTTTCAGCTAAATATTGCTGCACAAAACGCTCGACAAAAGCGTTTGTGCAGCGTGGCTCGTTGGTCTAGGGGTATGATTCTCGCTTAGGGTGCGAGAGGTCCCGGGTTCAAATCCCGGACGAGCCCTCTGTTCTGTGAAACTCTGCAACTTTTGATGCTAGCTGCCACCAGTGAACTGCTGCAGTTTGTTACCCAGGACTTACTTTAGGAAATGTTGATGCGCAGTGGAACCAAGCTGAAATATTGGTCTTCCCTGCAGACCACTCTAAATATTTGTGTGTAGAAAGGCACCGAATAAAAGGTAACGTTGGCCCAGGGTCGTTGGTCTAGGGGTATGATTCTCGCTTCGGGTGCGAGAGGTCCCGGGTTCAACTCCCGGACGAGCCCTTCTATCCGAAAGAAACGCCAGACTTCACTGCAAGGATCGACGCTAACGAAACAAACAAAGACGAAACTCTTTTGTTAGCATTGAAGGAAAAGAGCCAATTTTGAACCAGATTTTTTACTTGCTCAGGCCTGCAAGGGGTCCTGACCAAATAAGACCCAGGAGAGCACTCAGCGGCTCGTTGGTCTAGGGGTATGATTCTCGCTTTGGGTGCGAGAGGTCCCGGGTTCAAATCCCGGACGAGCCCTTTTGTGCTTCCTCACCAATTCTTTGTCGGCCTCACTGTCTAACGCCTTTGTGCTGTGGAGATTTAGCCTCAGTTGGATGTTTATTTTTTCCCCCGTAGCCATCACATTGGGGCTTGTTGTTCTAGGGGAATGATTATCGCTTTGGGTGCGAGAGGTCCCGGGTTCAAATCCAGGACGAGCCCGCAGGCGTTATAGGTGCATTTCATTGAAATGTGTTAATTTTCAACTCTCGTCAGTGATCTAGAAAATTATGTTGTTGTTTTTTTCAACTAAATTCATAGCCAGTCAAGGCTCGTTGGTCTAGGGGTATGATTCTCGCTTAGGGTGCGAGAGGTCCCGGAATCAAATCCCGGACGAGCCCTTCCCCACGCAAATATTTGTCATTATCATGTGCTTGTGTCAGCACTGTCTCACCTTTGCTGTACAGCATATAGCCGGCAGCTTTTCTGCAACTAAACACCACGACACCTCCCTTTCCTTTCAGATAAATATTGCTGCACAGAAGGCTCGACATAAGCTTTTGTGCAGCGTGGCTCGTTGGTCTAGGGGTATGATTCTCGCTTAGCGTGCGAGAGGTCCCGGGTTCAAATCCCGGAAGAGCCCTTTCCCACGCAACTTTCTGTCAGTATCATGTGTTTGTGTCAGCACTGTCTCTCCTTTGCTGTACAGCATGTAGCCGGCAGCTTTTCTGCAACTCAACACCACCCGACCTGCCTTTCCTTTCAGCTAAATATTGCTGCACAAAACGCTCGACAAAAGCGTTTGTGCAGCGTGGCTCGTTGGTCTAGGGGTATGATTCTCGCTTAGGGTGCGAGAGGTCCCGGGTTCAAATCCCGGACGAGCCCTTCCCCACGCAAATATTTGTCATTATCATGTGCTTGTGTCAGCACTGTCTCACCTTTGCTGTACAGCATATAGCCGGCAGCTTTACTGCAACTAAACACCACCACACCTCCCTTTCCTTTCAGATAAATATTGCTGCACAGAAGGCTCGACATAAGCTTTTGAGCAGCGTGGCTCGTTGGTCTAGGGGTATGATTCTCGCTTAGCGTGCGAGAGGTCCCGGGTTCAAATCCCGGAAGAGCCCTTTCCCACGCAACTTTCTGTCAGTATCATGTGTTTGTGTCAGCACTGTCTCTCCTTTGCTGTACAGCATGTAGCCGGCAGCTTTTCTGCAACTCAACACCACCCGACCTGCCTTTCCTTTCAGCTAAATATTGCTGCACAAAACGCTCGACAAAAGCGTTTGTGCAGCGTGGCTCGTTGGTCTAGGGGTATGATTCTCGCTTAGGGTGCGAGAGGTCCCGGGTTCAAATCCCGGACGAGCCCTCTGTTCTGTGAAACTCTGCAACTTCTGCTGCTAGCTGCCACCGGTGAACTGCTGCAGTTTGTTACCCAGGACTTACTTTAGGAAATGTTGATGCGCAGTGGAACCAAGCTGAAATATTGGTCTTCCCTGCAGACCACTCTAAATATTTGTGTGAAGAAAGGCACCGAATAAAAGGTACCCTTGGCCTTGGCTCGTTGGTCTAGGGGTATGATTCTCGCTTTGGGTGCGAGAGGTCCCGGGTTCAAATCCCGGATGAGCCCTTCTATCCGAAAGAAACGCCAGACTTCACTGCAAGAATCGACGCTAACGAAACAAACAAAGACGAAACTCTTTTGTTAGCATTGAAGGAAAAGAGCCAATTTTGAACCAGATTTTTTACTTGCTCAGGCCTGCAAGTGGTCCTGACAAAATAAGACCCAGCAGAGCACTCAGCGGCTCGTTGGTCTAGGGGTATGATTCTCGCTTTGGGTGCGAGAGGTCCCGGGTTCAAATCCCGGACGAGCCCTTTTGTGCTTCCTCACCAATTCTTTGTCGGCCTCACTGTCTAACGCCTTTGTGCTGTGGAGATTTAGCCTCAGTTGGATGTTTATTTTTTCCCCCGTAGCCATCACATTGGGGCTTGTTGTTCTAGGGGAATGATTATCGCTTTGGGTGCAAGAGGTCCCGGGTTCAAATCCAGGACGAGCCCGCAGGCGTTATAGGTGCATTTCATTGAAATGTGTTAATTTTCAACTCTCGTCAGTGATCTAGAAAATTATGTTGTTGTTTTTTTCAACTAAATTCATAGCCAGTCAAGGCTCGTTGGTCTAGGGGTATGATTCTCGCTTAGGGTGCGAGAGGTCCCGGGTTCAAATCCCGGACGAGCCCTTCCCCACGCAAATATTTGTCATTATCATGTGCTTCTGTCAGCACTGTCTCATCTTTGCTGTACAGCATATAGCCGGCAGCTTTTCTGCAACTAAACACCACCACACCTCCCTTTCCTTTCAGATAAATATTGCTGCACAGAAGGCTCGACATAAGCTTTTGAGCAGCGTGGCTCGTTGGTCTAGGGGTATGATTCTCGCTTAGCGTGCGAGAGGTCCCGGGTTCAAATCCCGGAAGAGCCCTTTCCCACGCAACTTTCTGTCAGTATCATTTGTTTGTGTCAGCACTGTCTCTCCTTTGCTGTACAGCATGTAGCCGGCAGCTTTTCTGCAACTCAACACCACCCGACCTGCCTTTCCTTTCAGCTAAATATTGCTGCACAAAACGCTCGACAAAAGCGTTTGTGCAGCGTGGCTCGTTGGTCTAGGGGTATGATTCTCGCTTAGGGTGCGAGAGGTCCCGGGTTCAAATCCCGGACGAGCCCTCTGTTCTGTGAAACTCTGCAACTTTTGCTGCTAGCTGCCACCGGTGAACTGCTGCAGTTTGTTACCCAGGACTTACTTTAGGAAATGTTGATGCGCAGTGGAACCAAGCTGAAATATTGGTCTTCCCTGCAGACCACTCTAAATATTTGTGTGAAGAAAGGCACCGAATAAAAGGTACCCTTGGCCCAGGCTCGTTGGTCTAGGGGTATGATTCTCGCTTCGGGTGCGAGAGGTCCCGGGTTCAACTCCCGGACGAGCCCTTCTTTCCGAAAGAAACACCAGACTTCACTGCAAGAATCGACGCTAACGAAACAAACAAAGACGAAACTTTTTTGTTAGCATTGAAGGAAAAGAGCCAATTTTGAACCAGATTTTTTACTTGCTCAGGCCTGCAAGGGGTCCTGACCAAATAAGACCCAGGAGAGCACTCAGCGGCTCGTTGGTCTAGGGGTATGATTCTCGCTTTGGGTGCGAGAGGTCCCGGGTTCAAATCCCGGACGAGCCCTTTTGTGCTTCCTCACCAATTCTTTGTCGGCCTCACTGTCTAACGCCTTTGTGCTGTGGAGATTTAGAGGTCCCGGGTTCAAATCCCGGACGAGCCCTTCCCCACGCAAATATTTGTCATTATCATGTGCTTCTGTCAGCACTGTCTCACCTTTGCTGTACAGCATATAGCCGGCAGCTTTTCTGCAACTAAACACCACCACACCTCCCTTTCCTTTCAGATAAATATTGCTGCACAGAAGGCTCGACATAAGCTTTTGAGCAGCGTGGCTCGTTGGTCTAGGGGTATGATTCTCGCTTAGCGTGCGAGAGGTCCCGGGTTCAAATCCCGGAAGAGCCCTTTCCCACGCAACTTTCTGTCAGTATCATGTGTTTGTGTCAGCACTGTCTCTCCTTTGCTGTACAGCATGTAGCCGGCAGCTTTTCTGCAACTCAACACTACCCGACCTGCCTTTCCTTTCAGCTAAATATTGCTGCACAAAACGCTCGACAAAAGCGTTTGTGCAGCGTGGCTCGTTGGTCTAGGGGTATGATTCTCGCTTAGGGTGCGAGAGCTCCCGGGTTCAAATCACGGACGAGCCCTCTGTTCTGTGAAACTCTGCAACTTTTGCTGCTAGCTGCCACCGGTGAACTGCTGCACTTTGTTACCCAGGACTTACTTTAGGAAATGTTGATGCGCAGTGGAACCAAGCTGAAATATTGGTCTTCCCTGCAGACCACTCTAAATATTTGTGTGAAGAAAGGCACCGAATAAAAGGTAACGTTGGCCCAGGCTCGTTGGTCTAGGGGTATGATTCTCACTTCGGGTGCGAGAGGTCCCGGGTTCAACTCCCGGACGAGCCCTTCTATCCGAAAGAAACGCCAGACTTCACTGCAAGAATCGACGCTAACGAAACATACAAAGACGAAACTCTTTTGTTAGCATTGAAGGAAAAGAGCCAATTTTGAACCAGATTTTTTACTTGCTCAGGCCTGCAAGTGGTCCTGACCAAATAAGACCCAGGAGAGCACTCAGCGGCTCGTTGGTCTAGGGGTATGATTCTCGCTTTGGGTGCGAGAGGTCCCGGTTTCAAATCCCGGACGAGCCCTTTTGTGCTTCCTCACCAATTCTTTGTCGGCCTCACTGTCTAACGCCTTTGTGCTGTGGAGATTTAGCCTCAGTTGGATGTTTATTTTTTCCCCCGTAGCCATCACATTGGGGCTTGTTGTTCTAGGGGAATGATTATCGCTTTGGGTGCGAGAGGTCCCGGGTTCAAATCCAGGACGAGCCCGCAGGCGTTATAGGTGCATTTCATTGAAATGTGTTAATTTTCAACTCTCGTCAGTGATCTAGAAAATTATGTTGTTTTTTTCAACTAAATTCATAGCCAGTCAAGGCTCGTTGGTCTAGGGGTATGATTCTCGCTTAGGGTGCGAGAGGTCCCGGGTTCAAATCCCGGACGAGCCCTTCCCCACGCAAATATTTGTCATTATCATGTGCTTGTGTCAGCACTGTCTCACCTTTGCTGTACAGCATATAGCCGGCAGCTTTTCTGCAACTAAACACCACCACACCTCCCTTTCCTTTCAGATAAATATTGCTGCACAGAAGGCTCGACATAAGCTTTTGAGCAGCGTGGCTCGTTGGTCTAGGGGTATGATTCTCGCTTAGGTTGCGAGAGGTCCCGGGTTCAAATCCCGGACGAGCCCTTTCCCACGCAACTTTCTGTCAGTATCATGTGATTGTGCCAGCATTGTCTCTCCTTTGCTGTACAGCATGTAGCCGGCAGCTTTTCTGCAACTCAACACCACCCGACCTGCCTTTCCTTTCAGCTAAATATTGCTGCACAAAACGCTCGACAAAAGCGTTTGTGCAGTGTGGCTCGTTGGTCTAGGGGTATGATTCTCGCTTAGGGTGCGAGAGGTCCCGGGTTCAAATCCCGGACGAGCCCTCTGTTCTGTGAAACTCTGCAACTTTTGCTGCTAGCTGCCACCGGTGAACTGCTGCAGTTTGTTACCCAGGACTTACTTTAGGAAATGTTGATGCGCAGTGGAACCAAGCTGAAATATTGGTCTTCCCTGCAGACCACTCTAAATATTTGTGTGAAGAAAGGCACCGAATAAAAGGTACCCTTGGCCCAGGCTCGTTGGTCTAGGGGTATGTTTCTCGCTTCGGGTGCGAGAGGTCCCGGGTTCAACTCCCGGACGAGCCCTTCTTTCCGAAAGAAACGCCAGACTTCACTGCAAGAATCGACGCTAACGAAACAAACAAAGACGAAACTTTTTTGTTAGCATTGAAGGAAAAGAGCCAATTTTGAACCAGATTTTTTACTTGCTCAGGCCTGCAAGTGGTCCTGACAAAATAAGACCCAGCAGAGCACTCAGCGGCTCGTTGGTCTAGGGGTATGATTCTCGCTTTGGGTGCGAGAGGTCCCGGGTTCAAATCCCGGACGAGCCCTTTTGTGCTTCCTCACCAATTCTTTGTCGGCCTCACTGTCTAACGCCTTTGTGCTGTGGAGATTTAGAGGTCCCGGGTTCAAATCCCGGACGAGCCCTTCCCCACGCAAATATTTGTCATTATCATGTGCTTCTGTCAGCACTGTCTCACCTTTGCTGTACAGCATATAGCCGGCAGCTTTTCTGCAACTAAACACCACCACACCTCCCTTTCCTTTCAGATAAATATTGCTGCACAGAAGGCTCGACATAAGCTTTTGAGCAGCGTGGCTCGTTGGTCTAGGGGTATGATTCTCGCTTAGCGTGCGAGAGGTCCCGGGTTCAAATCCCGGAAGAGCCCTTTCCCACGCAACTTTCTGTCAGTATCATGTGTTTGTGTCAGCACTGTCTCTCCTTTGCTGTACAGCATGTAGCCGGCAGCTTTTCTGCAACTCAACACCACCCGACCTGCCTTTCCTTTCAGCTAAATATTGCTGCACAAAACGCTCGACAAAAGCGTTTGTGCAGCGTGGCTCGTTGGTCTAGGGGTATGATTCTCGCTTAGGGTGCGAGAGGTCCCGGGTTCAAATCACGGACGAGCCCTCTGTTCTGAGAAACTCTGCAACTTTTGCTGCTAGCTGCCACCGGTGAACTGCTGCAGTTTGTTACCCAGGACTTACTTTAGGAAATGTTGATGCGCAGTGGAACCAAGCTGAAATATTGGTCTTCCCTGCAGACCACTCTAAATATTTGTGTGAAGAAAGGCACCGAATAAAAGGTAACGTTGGCCCAGGCTCGTTGGTCTAGGGGTATGATTCTCGCTTCGGGTGCGAGAGGTCCCGGGTTCAACTCCCGGACGAGCCCTTCTATCCGAAAGAAACGCCAGACTTCACTGCAAGAATCGACGCTAACGAAACATACAAAGACGAAACTCTTTTGTTAGCATTGAAGGAAAAGAGCCAATTTTGAACCAGATTTTTTACTTGCTCAGGCCTGCAAGTGGTCCTGACCAAATAAGACCCAGGAGAGCACTCAGCGGCTCGTTGGTCTAGGGGTATGATTCTCGCTTTGGGTGCGAGAGGTCCCGGGTTCAAATCCCGGACGAGCCCTTTTGTGCTTCCTCACCAATTCTTTGTCGGCCTCACTGTCTAACGCCTTTGTGCTGTGGAGATTTAGCCTCAGTTGGATGTTTATTTTTTCCCCCGTAGCTTGTTTGGGGCTTGTTGTTCTAGGGGAATGATTATCGCTTTGGGTGCGAGAGGTCCCGGGTTCAAATCCAGGACGAGCCCGCAGGCGTTATAGGTGCATTTCATTGAAATGTGTTAATTTTCAACTCTCGTCAGTCATCTAGAAAATTATGTTGTTTTTTTCAACTAAATTCATAGCCAGTCAAGGCTCGTTGGTCTAGGGGTATGATTCTCGCTTAGGGTGCGAGAGGTCCCGGGTTCAAATCCCGGACGAGCCCTTCCCCACGCAAATATTTGTCATTATCATGTGCTTGTGTCAGCACTGTCTCCCCTTTGCTGTACAGCATATAGCCGGCAGCTTTTCTGCAACTAAACACCACCACACCTCCCTTTCCTTTCAGATAAATATTGCTGCACAGAAGGCTCGACATAAGCTTTTGAGCAGCGTGGCTCGTTGGTCTAGGGGTATGATTCTCGCTTAGCGTGCGAGAGGTCCCGGGTTCAAATCCCGGAAGAGCCCTTTCCCACGCAACTTTCTGTCAGTATCATGTGTTTGTGTCAGCACTGTCTCTCCTTTGCTGTACAGCATGTAGCCGGCAGCTTTTCTGCAACTCAACACCACCCGACCTGCCTTTCCTTTCAGATAAATATTGCTGCACAGAAGGCTCGACATAAGCTTTTGAGCAGCGTGGCTCGTTGTTCTAGGGGTATGATTCTCGCTTAGCGTGCGAGGGGTCCCGGGTTCAAATCCCGGAAGAGCCCTTTCCCACGCAACTTTCTGTCAGTATCATGTGTTTGTGTCAGCACTGTCTCTCCTTTGCTGTACAGCATGTAGCCGGCAGCTTTTCTGCAACTCAACACCACCCGACCTGCCTTTCCTTTCAGCTAAATATTGCTGCACAAAACGCTCGACAAAAGCATTTGTGCAGCGTGGCTCGTTGGTCTAGGGGTATGATTCTCGCTTAGGGTGCGAGAGGTCCCGGGTTCAAATCCCGGACGAGCCCTCTGTTCTGTGAAACTCTGCAACTTCTGCTGCTAGCTGCCACCGGTGAACTGCTGCAGTTTGTTACCCAGGACTTACTTTAGGAAATGTTGATGCGCAGTGGAACCAAGCTGAAATATTGGTCTTCCCTGCAGACCACTCTAAATATTTGTGTGAAGAAAGGCACCGAATAAAAGGTACCCTTGGCCTTGGCTCGTTGGTCTAGGGGTATGATTCTCGCTTTGGGTGCGAGAGGTCCCGGGTTCAAATCCCGGATGAGCCCTTCTTTCCGAAAGTAACGCCAGACTTCACTGCAAGAATCGACGCTAACGAAACAAACAAAGACGAAACTCTTTTGTTAGCATTGAAGGAAAAGAGCCAATTATAAACCAGATTTTTTACTTGCTCAGGCCTGCAATGGGTCCTGACCAAATAAGTCCCAGGAGAGCACTCAGCGGCTCGTTGGTCTAGGGGTATGATTCTCGCTTTGGGTGCGAGAGGTCCCGGGTTCAAATCCCGGACGAGCCCTTTTGTGCTTCCTCACCAATTCTTTGTCGGCCTCACTGTCTAACGCCTTTGTGCTGTGGAGATTTAGCCTCAGTTGGATGTTTATATTTTCCCCCGTAGCCATCACATTGGGGCTTGTTGTTCTAGGGGAATGATTATCGCTTTGGGTGCGAGAGGTCCCGGGTTCAAATCCAGGACGAGCCCGCAGGCGTTATAGGTGCAATTTATTGAAATGTGTTAATTTTCAACTCTCGTCAGTGATCTAGAAAATTATGTTGTTGTTTTTTTCAACTAAATTCATAGCCAGTCAAGGCTCGTTGGTCTAGGGGTATGATTCTCGCTTAGGGTGCGAGAGGTCCCGGGTTCAAATCCCGGACGAGCCCTTCCCCACGCAAATATTTGTCATTATCATGTGCTTGTGTCAGCACTGTCTCACCTTTGCTGTACAGCATATAGCCGGCAGCTTTTCTGCAACTAAACACCACCACACCTCCCTTTCCTTTCAGATAAATATTGCTGCACAGAAGGCTCGACATAAGCTTTTGAGCAGCGTGGCTCGTTGGTCTAGGGGTATGATTTTCGCTTAGGGTGCGAGAGGTCCCGGGTTCAAATCCCGGAAGAGCCCTTTCCCACGCAACTTTCTGTCAGTATCATGTGTTTGTGTCAGCACTGTCTCTCCTTTGCTGTACAGCATGTAGCCGGCAGCTTTTCTGCAACTCAACACCACCCGACCTGCCTTTCCTTTCAGCTAAATATTGCTGCACAAAACGCTCGACAAAAGCGTTTGTGCAGCGTGGCTCGTTGGTCTAGGGGTATGATTCTCGCTTAGGGTGCGAGAGGTCCCGGGTTCAAATCCCGGACGAGCCCTCTGTTCTGTGAAACTCTGCAACTTCTGCTGCTAGCTGCCACCGGTGAACTGCTGCAGTTTGTTACCCAGGACTTACTTTAGGAAATGTTGATGCGCAGTGGAACCAAGCTGAAATATTGGTCTTCCCTGCAGACCACTCTAAATATTTGTGTGAAGAAAGGCACCGAATAAAAGGTACCCTTGGCCTTGGCTCGTTGGTCTAGGGGTATGATTCTCGCTTTGGGTGCGAGAGGTCCCGGGTTCAAATCCCGGATGAGCCCTTCTTTCCGAAAGTAACGCCAGACTTCACTGCAAGAATCGACGCTAATGAAACAAACAAAGACGAAACTCTTTTGTTAGCATTGAAGGAAAAGAGCCAATTATAAACCAGATTTTTTACTTGCTCAGGCCTGCAATGGGTCCTGACCAAATAAGTCCCAGGAGAGCACTCAGCGGCTCGTTGGTCTAGGGGTATGATTCTCGCTTTGGGTGCGAGAGGTCCCGGGTTCAAATCCCGGACGAGCCCTTTTGTGCTTCCTCACCAATTCTTTGTCGGCCTCACTGTCTAACGCCTTTGTGCTGTGGAGATTTAGCCTCAGTTGGATGTTTATTTTTTCCCCCGTAGCCATCACATTGGGGCTTGTTGTTCTAGGGGAATGATTATCGCTTTGGGTGCGAGAGGTCCCGGGTTCAAATCCAGGACGAGCCCGCAGGCGTTATAGGTGCAATTTATTGAAATGTGTTAATTTTCAACTCTCGTCAGTGATCTAGAAAATTATGTTGTTGTTTTTTTCAACTAAATTCATAGCCAGTCAAGGCTCGTTGGTCTAGGGGTATGATTCTCGCTTAGGGTGCGAGAGGTCCCGGGTTCAAATCCCGGACGAGCCCTTCCCCACGCAAATATTTGTCATTATCATGTGCTTGTGTCAGCACTGTCTCACCTTTGCTGTACAGCATATAGCCGGCAGCTTTTCTGCAACTCAACACCACCCGACCTGCCTTTCCTTTCAGATAAATATTGCTGCACAGAAGGCTCGACATAAGCTTTTGAGCAGCGTGGCTCGTTGTTCTAGGGGTATGATTCTCGCTTAGCGTGCGAGAGGTCCCGGGTTCAAATCCCGGAAGAGCCCTTTCCCACGCAACTTTCTGTCAGTATCATGTGTTTGTGTCAGCACTGTCTCTCCTTTGCTGTACAGCATGTAGCCGGCAGCTTTTCTGCAACTCAACACCACCCGACCTGCCTTTCCTTTCAGCTAAATATTGCTGCACAAAACGCTCGACAAAAGCCTTTGTGCAGCGTGGCTCGTTGGTCTAGGTGTATGATTCTCGCTTAGGGTGCGAGAGGTCCCGGGTTCAAATCCCGGACGAGCCCTCTGTTCTGTGAAACTCTGCAACTTCTGCTGCTAGCTGCCACCGGTGAACTGCTGCAGTTTGTTACCCAGGACTTACTTTAGGAAATGTTGATGCGCAGTGGAACCAAGCTGAAATATTGGTCTTCCCTGCAGACCACTCTAAATATTTGTGTGAAGAAAGGCACCGAATAAAAGGTACCCTTGGCCTTGGCTCGTTGGTCTAGGGGTATGATTCTCGCTTTGGGTGCGAGAGGTCCCGGGTTCAAATCCCGGATGAGCCCTTCTTTCCGAAAGTAACGCCAGACTTCACTGCAAGAATCGACGCTAACGAAACAAACAAAGACGAAACTCTTTTGTTAGCATTGAAGGAAAAGAGCCAATTATAAACCAGATTTTTTACTTGCTCAGGCCTGCAATGGGTCCTGACCAAATAAGTCCCAGGAGAGCACTCAGCGGCTCGTTGGTCTAGGGGTATGATTCTCGCTTTGGGTGCGAGAGGTCCCGGGTTCAAATCCCGGACGAGCCCTTTTGTGCTTCCTCACCAATTCTTTGTCGGCCTCACTGTCTAACGCCTTTGTGCTGTGGAGATTTAGCCTCAGTTGGATGTTTATATTTTCCCCCGTAGCCATCACATTGGGGCTTGTTGTTCTAGGGGAATGATTATCGCTTTGGGTGCGAGAGGTCCCGGGTTCAAATCCAGGACGAGCCCGCAGGCGTTATAGGTGCAATTTATTGAAATGTGTTAATTTTCAACTCTCGTCAGTGATCTAGAAAATTATGTTGTTGTTTTTTTCAACTAAATTCATAGCCAGTCAAGGCTCGTTGGTCTAGGGGTATGATTCTCGCTTAGGGTGCGAGAGGTCCCGGGTTCAAATCCCGGACGAGCCCTTCCCCACGCAAATATTTGTCATTATCATGTGCTTGTGTCAGCACTGTCTCACCTTTGCTGTACAGCATATAGCCGGCAGCTTTTCTGCAACTAAACACCACCACACCTCCCTTTCCTTTCAGATAAATATTGCTGCACAGAAGGCTCGACATAAGCTTTTGAGCAGCGTGGCTCGTTGGTCTAGGGGTATGATTTTCGCTTAGGGTGCGAGAGGTCCCGGGTTCAAATCCCGGAAGAGCCCTTTCCCACGCAACTTTCTGTCAGTATCATGTGTTTGTGTCAGCACTGTCTCTCCTTTGCTGTACAGCATGTAGCCGGCAGCTTTTCTGCAACTCAACACCACCCGACCTGCCTTTCCTTTCAGCTAAATATTGCTGCACAAAACGCTCGACAAAAGCGTTTGTGCAGCGTGGCTCGTTGGTCTAGGGGTATGATTCTCGCTTAGGGTGCGAGAGGTCCCGGGTTCAAATCCCGGACGAGCCCTCTGTTCTGTGAAACTCTGCAACTTCTGCTGCTAGCTGCCACCGGTGAACTGCTGCAGTTTGTTACCCAGGACTTACTTTAGGAAATGTTGATGCGCAGTGGAACCAAGCTGAAATATTGGTCTTCCCTGCAGACCACTCTAAATATTTGTGTGAAGAAAGGCACCGAATAAAAGGTACCCTTGGCCTTGGCTCGTTGGTCTAGGGGTATGATTCTCGCTTTGGGTGCGAGAGGTCCCGGGTTCAAATCCCGGATGAGCCCTTCTTTCCGAAAGTAACGCCAGACTTCACTGCAAGAATCGACGCTAATGAAACAAACAAAGACGAAACTCTTTTGTTAGCATTGAAGGAAAAGAGCCAATTATAAACCAGATTTTTTACTTGCTCAGGCCTGCAATGGGTCCTGACCAAATAAGTCCCAGGAGAGCACTCAGCGGCTCGTTGGTCTAGGGGTATGATTCTCGCTTTGGGTGCGAGAGGTCCCGGGTTCAAATCCCGGACGAGCCCTTTTGTGCTTCCTCACCAATTCTTTGTCGGCCTCACTGTCTAACGCCTTTGTGCTGTGGAGATTTAGCCTCAGTTGGATGTTTATTTTTTCCCCCGTAGCCATCACATTGGGGCTTGTTGTTCTAGGGGAATGATTATCGCTTTGGGTGCGAGAGGTCCCGGGTTCAAATCCAGGACGAGCCCGCAGGCGTTATAGGTGCAATTTATTGAAATGTGTTAATTTTCAACTCTCGTCAGTGATCTAGAAAATTATGTTGTTGTTTTTTTCAACTAAATTCATAGCCAGTCAAGGCTCGTTGGTCTAGGGGTATGATTCTCGCTTAGGGTGCGAGAGGTCCCGGGTTCAAATCCCGGACGAGCCCTTCCCCACGCAAATATTTGTCATTATCATGTGCTTGTGTCAGCACTGTCTCACCTTTGCTGTACAGCATATAGCCGGCAGCTTTTCTGCAACTAAACACCACCACACCTCCCTTTCCTTTCAGATAAATATTGCTGCACAGAAGGCTCGACATAAGCTTTTGAGCAGCGTGGCTCGTTGGTCTAGGGGTATGATTTTCGCTTAGGGTGCGAGAGGTCCCGGGTTCAAATCCCGGAAGAGCCCTTTCCCACGCAACTTTCTGTCAGTATCATGTGTTTGTGTCAGCACTGTCTCTCCTTTGCTGTACAGCATGTAGCCGGCAGCTTTTCTGCAACTCAACACCACCCGACCTGCCTTTCCTTTCAGCTAAATATTGCTGCACAAAACGCTCGACAAAAGCGTTTGTGCAGCGTGGCTCGTTGGTCTAGGGGTATGATTCTCGCTTAGGGTGCGAGAGGTCCCGGGTTCAAATCCCGGACGAGCCCTCTGTTCTGTGAAACTCTGCAACTTTTGCTGCTAGCTGCCACCGGTGAACTGCTGCAGTTTGTTACCCAGGACTTACTTTAGGAAATGTTGATGCGCAGTGGAACCAAGCTGAAATATTGGTCTTCCCTGCAGACCACTCTAAATATTTGTGTGAAGAAAGGCACCGAATAAAAGGTACCCTTGGCCCAGGCTCGTTGGTCTAGGGGTATGATTCTTGCTTCGGGTGCGAGAGGTCCCGGGTTCAACTCCCGGACGAGCCCTTCTTTCCGAAAGAAACGACAGACTTCACTGCAAGAATCGACGCTAACGAAACAAACAAAGACGAAACTCTTTTGTTAGCATTGAAGGAAAAGAGCCAATTTTGAACCAGATTTTTTACTTGCTCAGGCCTGCAAGGGGTCCTGACCAAATAAGACCCAGGAGAGCACTCAGCGGCTCGTTGGTCTAGGGGTATGATTCTCGCTTTGGGTGCGAGAGGTCCCGGGTTCAAATCCCGGACGAGCCCTTTTGTGCTTCCTCACCAATTCTTTGTCGGCCTCACTGTCTAACGCCTTTGTGCTGTGGAGATTTAGCCTCAGTTGGATGTTTATTTTTTCCCCCGTAGCCATCACATTGGGGCTTGTTGTTCTAGGGGAATGATTATCGCTTTGGGTGCGAGAGGTCCCGGTTCAAATCCAGGACGAGCCCGCAGGCGTTATAGGTGCATTTCATTGAAATGTGTTAATTTTCAACTCTCGTCAGTGATCTAGAAAATTATGTTGTTGTTTTTTTCAACTAAATTCATAGCCAGTCAAGGCTCGTTGGTCTAGGGGTATGATTCTCGATTAGGGTGCGAGAGGTCCCGGGTTCAAATCCCGGACGAGCCCTTCCCCACGCAAATATTTGTCATTATCATGTGCTTGTGTCAGCACTGTCTCACCTTTGCTGTACAGCATATAGCCGGCAGCTTTACTGCAACTAAACACCACCACACCTCCCTTTCCTTTCAGATAAATATTGCTGCACAGAAGGCTCGACATAAGCTTTTGAGCAGCGTGGCTCGTTGGTCTAGGGGTATGATTCTCGCTTAGCGTGCGAGAGGTCCCGGGTTCAAATCCCGGAAGAGCCCTTTCCCACGCAACTTTCTGTCAGTATCATGTGTTTGTGTCAGCACTGTCTCTCCTTTGCTGTACAGCATGTAGCCGGCAGCTTTTCTGCA
>NW_027468848.1:12595528-12715528 GCF_046254945.1 Alosa pseudoharengus
GCCTTTGTGCTGTGGAGATTTAGCCTCAGTTGGATGTTTATTTTTTCCCCCGTAGCCATCACATTGGGGCTTGTTGTTCTAGGGGAATGATTATCGCTTTGGGTGCGAGAGGTCCCGGGTTCAAATCCAGGACGAGCCCGCAGGCGTTATAGGTGCAATTTATTGAAATGTGTTAATTTTCAACTCTCGTCAGTGATCTAGAAAATTATGTTGTTGTTTTTTTCAACTAAATTCATAGCCAGTCAAGGCTCGTTGGTCTAGGGGTATGATTCTCGCTTAGGGTGCGAGAGGTCCCGGGTTCAAATCCCGGACGAGCCCTTCCCCACGCAAATATTTGTCATTATCATGTGCTTGTGTCAGCACTGTCTCACCTTTGCTGTACAGCATATAGCCGGCAGCTTTTCTGCAACTAAACACCACCACACCTCCCTTTCCTTTCAGATAAATATTGCTGCACAGAAGGCTCGACATAAGCTTTTGAGCAGCGTGGCTCGTTGGTCTAGGGGTATGATTTTCGCTTAGGGTGCGAGAGGTCCCGGGTTCAAATCCCGGAAGAGCCCTTTCCCACGCAACTTTCTGTCAGTATCATGTGTTTGTGTCAGCACTGTCTCTCCTTTGCTGTACAGCATGTAGCCGGCAGCTTTTCTGCAACTCAACACCACCCGACCTGCCTTTCCTTTCAGCTAAATATTGCTGCACAAAACGCTCGACAAAAGCGTTTGTGCAGCGTGGCTCGTTGGTCTAGGGGTATGATTCTCGCTTAGGGTGCGAGAGGTCCCGGGTTCAAATCCCGGACGAGCCCTCTGTTCTGTGAAACTCTGCAACTTTTGCTGCTAGCTGCCACCGGTGAACTGCTGCAGTTTGTTACCCAGGACTTACTTTAGGAAATGTTGATGCGCAGTGGAACCAAGCTGAAATATTGGTCTTCCCTGCAGACCACTCTAAATATTTGTGTGAAGAAAGGCACCGAATAAAAGGTACCCTTGGCCCAGGCTCGTTGGTCTAGGGGTATGATTCTTGCTTCGGGTGCGAGAGGTCCCGGGTTCAACTCCCGGACGAGCCCTTCTTTCCGAAAGAAACGACAGACTTCACTGCAAGAATCGACGCTAACGAAACAAACAAAGACGAAACTCTTTTGTTAGCATTGAAGGAAAAGAGCCAATTATAAACCAGATTTTTTACTTGCTCAGGCCTGCAATGGGTCCTGACCAAATAAGTCCCAGGAGAGCACTCAGCGGCTCGTTGGTCTAGGGGTATGATTCTCGCTTTGGGTGCGAGAGGTCCCGGGTTCAAATCCCGGACGAGCCCTTTTGTGCTTCCTCACCAATTCTTTGTCGGCCTCACTGTCTAACACCTTTGTGCTGTGGAGATTTAGCCTCAGTTGGATGTTTATTTTTTCCCCCGTAGCCATCACATTGGGGCTTGTTGTTCTAGGGGAATGATTATCGCTTTGGGTGCGAGAGGTCCCGGGTTCAAATCCAGGACGAGCCCGCAGGCGTTATAGGTGCAATTTATTGAAATGTGTTAATTTTCAACTCTCGTCAGTGATCTAGAAAATTATGTTGTTGTTTTTTTCAACTAAATTCATAGCCAGTCAAGGCTCGTTGGTCTAGGGGTATGATTCTCGCTTAGGGTGCGACAGGTCCCGGGTTCAAATCCCGGACGAGCCCTTCCCCACGCAAATATTTGTCATTATCATGTGCTTGTGTCAGCACTGTCTCACCTTTGCTGTACAGCATATAGCCGGCAGCTTTTCTGCAACTAAACACCACCACACCTCCCTTTCCTTTCAGATAAATATTGCTGCACAGAAGGCTCGACATAAGCTTTTGAGCAGCGTGGCTCGTTGGTCTAGGGGTATGATTTTCGCTTAGGGTGCGAGAGGTCCCGGGTTCAAATCCCAGAAGAGCCCTTTCCCACGCAACTTTCTGTCAGTATCATGTGTTTGTGTCAGCACTGTCTCTCCTTTGCTGTACAGCATGTAGCCGGCAGCTTTTCTGCAACTCAACACCACCCGACCTGCCTTTCCTTTCAGCTAAATATTGCTGCACAAAACGCTCGACAAAAGCGTTTGTGCAGCGTGGCTCGTTGGTCTAGGGGTATGATTCTCGCTTAGGGTGCGAGAGGTCCCGGGTTCAAATCCCGGACGAGCCCTCTGTTCTGTGAAACTCTGCAACTTTTGCTGCTAGCTGCCACCGGTGAACTGCTGCAGTTTGTTACCCAGGACTTACTTTAGGAAATGTTGATGCGCAGTGGAACCAAGCTGAAATATTGGTCTTCCCTGCAGACCACTCTAAATATTTGTGTGAAGAAAGGCACCGAATAAAAGGTACCCTCGGCCCAGGCTCGTTGGTCTAGGGGTATGATTCTTGCTTCGGGTGCGAGAGGTCCCGGGTTCAACTCCCGGACGAGCCCTTCTTTCCGAAAGAAACGACAGACTTCACTGCAAGAATCGACGCTAACGAAACAAACAAAGACGAAACTCTTTTGTTAGCATTGAAGGAAAAGAGCCAATTTTGAACCAGATTTTTTACTTGCTCAGGCCTGCAAGGGGTCCTGACCAAATAAGACCCAGGAGAGCACTCAGCGGCTCGTTGGTCTAGGGGTATGATTCTCGCTTTGGGTGCGAGAGGTCCCGGGTTCAAATCCCGGACGAGCCCTTTTGTGCTTCCTCACCAATTCTTTGTCGGCCTCACTGTCTAACGCCTTTGTGCTGTGGAGATTTAGCCTCAGTTGGATGTTTATTTTTTCCCCCGTAGCCATCACATTGGGGCTTGTTGTTCTAGGGGAATGATTATCGCTTTGGGTGCGAGAGGTCCCGGGTTCAAATCCAGGACGAGCCCGCAGGCGTTATAGGTGCATTTCATTGAAATGTGTTAATTTTCAACTCTCGTCAGTGATCTAGAAAAATATGTTGTTGTTTTTTTCAACTAAATTCATAGCCAGTCAAGGCTCGTTGGTCTAGGGGTATGATTCTCGCTTAGGGTGCGAGAGGTCCCGGGTTCAAATCCCGGACGAGCCCTTCCCCACGCAAATATTTGTCATTATCATGTGCTTGTGTCAGCACTGTCTCACCTTTGCTGTACAGCATATAGCCGGCAGCTTTTTTGCAACTAAACACCACCACACCTCCCTTTCCTTTCAGATAAATATTGCTGCACAGAAGGCTCGACATAAGCTTTTGAGCAGCGTGGCTCGTTGGTCTAGGGGTATGATTCTCGCTTAGCGTGCGAGAGGTCCCGGGTTCAAATCCCGGAAGAGCCCTTTCCCACGCAACTTTCTGTCAGTATCATGTGTTTGTGTTCGCACTGTCTCTCCTTTGCTGTACAGCATGTAGCCGGCAGCTTTTCTGCAACTCAACACCACCCGACCTGCCTTTCCTTTCAGCTAAATATTGCTGCACAAAACGCTCGACAAAAGCGTTTGTGCAGCGTGGCTCGTTGGTCTAGGGGTATGATTCTCGCTTAGGGTGCGAGAGGTCCCGGGTTCAAATCCCGGACGAGCCCTCTGTTCTGTGAAACTCTGCAACTTTTGCTGCTAGCTGCCACCGGTGAACTGCTGCAGTTTGTTACCCAGGACTTACTTTAGGAAATGTTGATGCGCAGTGGAACCAAGCTGAAATATTGGTCTTCCCTGCAGACCACTCTAAATATTTGTGTGAAGAAAGGCACCGAATAAAAGGTACCCTTGGCCTTGGCTCGTTGGTCTAGGGGTATGATTCTCGCTTTGGGTGCGAGAGGTCCCGGGTTCAAATCCGTAGAGCCCTTCTTTCCGAAAGTAACGCCAGACTTCACTGCAAGAATCGACGCTAACGAAACAAACAAAGACGAAACTCTTTTGTTAGCATTGAAGGAAAAGAGCCAATTATAAACCAGATTTTTTACTTGCTCAGTCCTGCAATGGGTCCTGACCAAATAAGTCCCAGGAGAGCACTCAGCGGCTCGTTGGTCTAGGGGTATGATTCTCGCTTTGGGTGCGAGAGGTCCCGGGTTCAAATCCCGGACGAGCCCTTTTGTGCTTCCTCACCAATTCTTTGTCGGCCTCACTTTCTAACGCCTTTGTGCTGTGGAGATTTAGCCTCAGTTGGATGTTTATTTTTTCCCCCGTAGCCATCACATTGGGGCTTGTTGTTCTAGGGGAATGATTATCGCTTTGGGTGCGAGAGGTCCCGGGTTCAAATCCCGGACGAGCCCTTCCCCACGCAAATATTTGTCATTATCATGTGCTTGTGTCAGCACTGTCTCACCTTTGCTGTACAGCATATAGCCGGCAGCTTTTCTGCAACTAAACACCACCACACCTCCCTTTCCTTTCAGATAAATATTGCTGCACAGAAGGCTCGACATAAGCTTTTGAGCAGCGTGGCTCGTTGGTCTAGGGGTATGATTTTCGCTTAGGGTGCGAGAGGTCCCGGGTTCAAATCCCGGAAGAGCCCTTTCCCACGCAACTTTCTGTCAGTATCATGTGTTTGTGTCAGCACTGTCTCTCCTTTGCTGTACAGCATGTAGCCGGCAGCTTTTCTGCAACTCAACACCACCCGACCTGCCTTTCCTTTCAGCTAAATATTGCTGCACAAAACGCTCGACAAAAGCTTTTGTGCAGCGTGGCTCGTTGGTCTAGGGGTATGATTCTCGCTTAGGGTGCGAGAGGTCCCGGGTTCAAATCCCGGACGAGCCCTCTGTTCTGTGAAACTCTGCAACTTTTGCTGCTAGCTGCCACCGGTGAACTGCTGCAGTTTGTTACCCAGGACTAACTTTAGGAAATGTTGATGCGCAGTGGAACCAAGCTGAAATATTGGTCTTCCCTGCAGACCACTCTAAATATTTGTGTGAAGAAAGGCACCGAATAAAAGGTACCCTTGGCCCTGGCTCGTTGGTCTAGGGGTATGATTCTCGCTTCGGGTGCGGGAGGTCCCGGGTTCAACTCCCGGACGAGCCCTTCTTTCCGAAAGAAACGCCAGACTTCACTGCAAGAATCGACGCTAACGAAACAAACAAAGACGAAACTCTTTTGTTAGCATTGAAGGAAAAGAGCCAATTATAAACCAGATTTTTTACTTGCTCAGGCCTGCAATGGGTCCTGACCAAATAAGTCCCAGGAGAGCACTCAGCGGCTCGTTGGTCTAGGGGTATGATTCTCGCTTTGGGTGCGAGAGGTCCCGGGTTCAAATCCCGGACGAGCCCTTTTGTGCTTCCTCACCAATTCTTTGTCGGCCTCACTGTCTAACGCCTTTGTGCTGTGGAGATTTAGCCTCAGTTGGATGTTTATTTTTTCCCCCGTAGCCATCACATTGGGGCTTGTTGTTCTAGGGGAATGATTATCGCTTTGGGTGCGAGAGGTCCCGGGTTCAAATCCAGGACGAGCCCGCAGGCGTTATAGGTGCAATTTATTGAAATGTGTTAATTTTCAACTCTCGTCAGTGATCTAGAAAATTATGTTGTTGTTTTTTTCAACTAAATTCATAGCCAGTCAAGGCTCGTTGGTCTAGGGGTATGATTCTCGCTTAGGGTGCGAGAGGTCCCGGGTTCAAATCCCGGACGAGCCCTTCCCCACGCAAATATTTGTCATTATCATGTGCTTGTGTCAGCACTGTCTCACCTTTGCTGTACAGCATATAGCCGGCAGCTTTTCTGCAACTAAACACCACCACACCTCCCTTTCCTTTCAGATAAATATTGCTGCACAGAAGGCTCGACATAAGCTTTTGAGCAGCGTGGCTCGTTGGTCTAGGGGTATGATTTTCGCTTAGGGTGCGAGAGGTCCCGGGTTCAAATCCCGGAAGAGCCCTTTCCCACGCAACTTTCTGTCAGTATCATGTGTTTGTGTCAGCACTGTCTCTCCTTTGCTGTACAGCATGTAGCCGGCAGCTTTTCTGCAACTCAACACCACCCGACCTGCCTTTCCTTTCAGCTAAATATTGCTGCACAAAACGCTCGACAAAAGCGTTTGTGCAGCGTGGCTCGTTGGTCTAGGGGTATGATTCTCGCTTAGGGTGCGAGAGGTCCCGGGTTCAAATCCCGGACGAGCCCTCTGTTCTGTGAAACTCTGCAACTTTTGCTGCTAGCTGCCACCGGTGAACTGCTGCAGTTTGTTACCCAGGACTTACTTTAGGAAATGTTGATGCGCAGTGGAACCAAGCTGAAATATTGGTCTTCCCTGCAGACCACTCTAAATATTTGTGTGAAGAAAGGCACCGAATAAAAGGTACCCTTGGCCCAGGCTCGTTGGTCTAGGGGTATGATTCTTGCTTCGGGTGCGAGAGGTCCCGGGTTCAACTCCCGGACGAGCCCTTCTTTCCGAAAGAAACGACAGACTTCACTGCAAGAATCGACGCTAACGAAACAAACAAAGACGAAACTCTTTTGTTAGCATTGAAGGAAAAGAGCCAATTTTGAACCAGATTTTTTACTTGCTCAGGCCTGCAAGGGGTCCTGACCAAATAAGACCCAGGAGAGCACTCAGCGGCTCGTTGGTCTAGGGGTATGATTCTTGCTTTGGGTGCGAGAGGTCCCGGGTTCAAATCCCGGACGAGCCCTTTTGTGCTTCCTCACCAATTCTTTGTCGGCCTCACTGTCTAACGCCTTTGTGCTGTGGAGATTTAGCCTCAGTTGGATGTTTATTTTTTCCCCCATAGCCATCACATTGGGGCTTGTTGTTCTAGGGGAATGATTATCGCTTTGGGTGCGAGAGGTCCCGGGTTCAAATCCAGGACGAGCCCGCAGGCGTTATAGGTGCATTTCATTGAAATGTGTTAATTTTCAACTCTCGTCAGTGATCTAGAAAAATATGTTGTTGTTTTTTTCAACTAAATTCATAGCCAGTCAAGGCTCGTTGGTCTAGGGGTATGATTCTCGCTTAGGGTGCGAGAGGTCCCGGGTTCAAATCCCGGACGAGCCCTTCCCCACGCAAATATTTGTCATTATCATGTGCTTGTGTCAGCACTGTCTCACCTTTGCTGTACAGCATATAGCCGGCAGCTTTTTTGCAACTAAACACCACCACACCTCCCTTTCCTTTCAGATAAATATTGCTGCACAGAAGGCTCGACATAAGCTTTTGAGCAGCGTGGCTCGTTGGTCTAGGGGTATGATTCTCGCTTAGCGTGCGAGAGGTCCCGGGTTCAAATCCCGGAAGAGCCCTTTCCCACGCAACTTTCTGTCAGTATCATGTGTTTGTGTTCGCACTGTCTCTCCTTTGCTGTACAGCATGTAGCCGGCAGCTTTTCTGCAACTCAACACCACCCGACCTGCCTTTCCTTTCAGCTAAATATTGCTGCACAAAACGCTCGACAAAAGCGTTTGTGCAGCGTGGCTCGTTGGTCTAGGGGTATGATTCTCGCTTAGGGTGCGAGAGGTCCCGGGTTCAAATCCCGGACGAGCCCTCTGTTCTGTGAAACTCTGCAACTTTTGCTGCTAGCTGCCACCGGTGAACTGCTGCAGTTTGTTACCCAGGACTTACTTTAGGAAATGTTGATGCGCAGTGGAACCAAGCTGAAATATTGGTCTTCCCTGCAGACCACTCTAAATATTTGTGTGAAGAAAGGCACCGAATAAAAGGTACCCTTGGCCTTGGCTCGTTGGTCTAGGGGTATGATTCTCGCTTTGGGTGCGAGAGGTCCCGGGTTCAAATCCGTAGAGCCCTTCTTTCCGAAAGTAACGCCAGACTTCACTGCAAGAATCGACGCTAACGAAACAAACAAAGACGAAACTCTTTTGTTAGCATTGAAGGAAAAGAGCCAATTATAAACCAGATTTTTTACTTGCTCAGGCCTGCAATGGGTCCTGACCAAATAAGTCCCAGGAGAGCACTCAGCGGCTCGTTGGTCTAGGGGTATGATTCTCGCTTTGGGTGCGAGAGGTCCCGGGTTCAAATCCCGGACGAGCCCTTTTGTGCTTCCTCACCAATTCTTTGTCGGCCTCACTTTCTAACGCCTTTGTGCTGTGGAGATTTAGCCTCAGTTGGATGTTTATTTTTTCCCCCGTAGCCATCACATTGGGGCTTGTTGTTCTAGGGGAATGATTATCGCTTTGGGTGCGAGAGGTCCCGGGTTCAAATCCAGGACGAGCCCGCAGGCGTTATAGGTGCAATTTATTGAAATGTGTTAATTTTCAACTCTCGTCAGTGATCTAGAAAATTATGTTGTTGTTTTTTTCAACTAAATTCATAGCCAGTCAAGGCTCGTTGGTCTAGGGGTATGATTCTCGCTTAGGGTGCGAGAGGTCCCGGGTTCAAATCCCGGACGAGCCCTTCCCCACGCAAATATTTGTCATTATCATGTGCTTGTGTCAGCACTGTCTCACCTTTGCTGTACAGCATATAGCCGGCAGCTTTTCTGCAACTAAACACCACCACACCTCCCTTTCCTTTCAGATAAATATTGCTGCACAGAAGGCTCGACATAAGCTTTTGAGCAGCGTGGCTCGTTGGTCTAGGGGTATGATTTTCGCTTAGGGTGCGAGAGGTCCCGGGTTCAAATCCCGGAAGAGCCCTTTCCCACGCAACTTTCTGTCAGTATCATGTGTTTGTGTCAGCACTGTCTCTCCTTTGCTGTACAGCATGTAGCCGGCAGCTTTTCTGCAACTCAACACCACCCGACCTGCCTTTCCTTTCAGCTAAATATTGCTGCACAAAACGCTCGACAAAAGCTTTTGTGCAGCGTGGCTCGTTGGTCTAGGGGTATGATTCTCGCTTAGGGTGCGAGAGGTCCCGGGTTCAAATCCCGGACGAGCCCTCTGTTCTGTGAAACTCTGCAACTTTTGCTGCTAGCTGCCACCGGTGAACTGCTGCAGTTTGTTACCCAGGACTAACTTTAGGAAATGTTGATGCGCAGTGGAACCAAGCTGAAATATTGGTCTTCCCTGCAGACCACTCTAAATATTTGTGTGAAGAAAGGCACCGAATAAAAGGTACCCTTGGCCCTGGCTCGTTGGTCTAGGGGTATGATTCTCGCTTCGGGTGCGGGAGGTCCCGGGTTCAACTCCCGGACGAGCCCTTCTTTCCGAAAGAAACGCCAGACTTCACTGCAAGAATCGACGCTAACGAAACAAACAAAGACGAAACTTTTTTGTTAGCATTGAAGGAAAAGAGCCAATTTTGAACCAGATTTTTTACTTGCTCAGGCCTGCAAGGGGTCCTGACCAAATAAGACCCAGGAGAGCACTCAGCGGCTCGTTGGTCTAGGGGTATGATTCTCGCTTTGGGTGCGAGAGGTCCCGGGTTCAAATCCCGGACGAGCCCTTTTGTGCTTCCTCACCAATTCTTTGTCGGCCTCACTGTCTAAAGCCTTTGTGCTGTGGAGATTTAGCCTCAGTTGGATGTTTATTTTTTCCCCCGTAGCCATCACATTGGGGCTTGTTGTTCTAGGGGAATGATTATCGCTTTGGGTGCGAGAGGTCCCGGGTTCAAATCCCGGAAGAGCCCTTTCCCACGCAACTTTCTGTCAGTATCATGTGTTTGTGTCAGCACTGTCTCTCCTTTGCTGTACAGCATGTAGCCGGCAGCTTTTCTGCAACTCAACACCACCCGACCTGCCTTTCCTTTCAGCTAAATATTGCTGCACAAAACGCTCGACAAAAGAGTTTGTGCAGCGTGGCTCGTTGGTCTAGGGGTATGATTCTCGCTTAGGGTGCGAGAGGTCCCGGGTTCAACTCCCGGACGAGCCCTTCTTTCCGAAAGAAACGCCAGACTTCACTGCAAGAATCGACGCTAACGAAACAAACAAAGACGAAACTTTTTTGTTAGCATTGAAGGAAAAGAGCCAATTTTGAACCAGATTTTTTACTTGCTCAGGCCTGCAAGGGGTCCTGACCAAATAAGACCCAGGAGAGCACTCAGCGACTCGTTGGTCTAGGGGTATGATTCTCGCTTTGGGTGCGAGAGGTCCCGGGTTCAAATCCCGGACGAACCCTTTTGTGCTTCCTCACCAATTCTTTGTCGGCCTCACTGTCTAACGCCTTTGTGCTGTGGAGATTTAGCCTCAGTTGGATGTTTATTTTTTCCCCCGTAGCCATCACATTGGGGCTTGTTGTTCTAGGGGAATGATTATCGCTTTGGGTGCGAGAGGTCCCGGGTCAAAATCCAGGACGAGCCCGCAGGCGTTATAGGTGCATTTCATTGAAATGTGTTAATTTTCAACTCTCGTCAGTGATCTAGAAAATTATGTTGTTGTTTTTTTCAACTAAATTCATAGCCAGTCAAGGCTCGTTGGTCTAGGGGTATGATTCTCGCTTAGCGTGCGAGAGGTCCCGGGTTCAAATCCCGGACGAGCCCTTCCCCACCGAAATATTTGTCATTATCATGTGCTTGTGTCAGCACTGTCTCACCTTTGCTGTACAGCATATAGCCGGCAGCTTTTCTGCAACTAAACACCACCACACCTCCCTTTCCTTTCAGATAAATATTGCTGCACAGAAGGCTCGACATAAGCTTTTGAGCAGCGTGGCTCGTTGGTCTAGGGGTATGATTCTCGCTTAGGGTGCGAGAGGTCCCGGGTTCAATTCCCGGAAGAGCCCTTTCCCACGCAACTTTCTGTCAGTATCATGTGTTTGTGTCAGCACTGTCTCTCCTTTGCTGTACAGCATGTAGCCGGCAGCTTTTCTGCAACTCAACACCACCCGACCTGCCTTTCCTTTCAGCTAAATATTGCTGCACAAAACGCTCGACAAAAGCGTTTGTGCAGCGTGGCTCGTTGGTCTAGGGGTATGATTCTCGCTTAGGGTGCGAGAGGTCCCGGTTTCAAATCCCGGACGAGCCCTCTGTTCTGTGAAACTCTGCAACTTTTGCTGCTAGCTGCCACCGGTGAACTGCTGCAGTTTGTTACCCAGGACTTACTTTAGGAAATGTTGATGCGCAGTGGAACCAAGCTGAAATATTGGTCTTCCCTGCAGACCACTCTAAATATTTGTGTGAAGAAAGGCACCGAATAAAAGGTACCCTTGGCCCAGGCTCGTTGGTCTAGGGGTATGATTCTCGCTTCGGGTGCGGGAGGTCCTGGGTTCAACTCCCGGACGAGCCCTTCTTTCCGAAAGAAACGCCAGACTTCACTGCAAGAATCGACGCTAACGAAACAAACAAAGACGAAACTTTTTTGTTAGCATTGAAGGAAAAGAGCCAATTTTGAACCAGATTTTTTACTTGCTCAGGCCTGCAAGGGGTCCTGACCAAATAAGACCCAGGAGAGCACTCAGCGGCTCGTTGGTCTAGGGGTATGATTCTCGCTTTGGGTGCGAGAGGTCCCGGGTTCAAATCCCGGACGAGCCCTTTTGTGCTTCCTCACCAATTCTTTGTCGGCCTCACTGTCTAACGCCTTTGTGCTGTGGAGATTTAGCCTCAGTTGGATGTTTATTTTTTCCCCCGTAGCCATCACATTGGGGCTTGTTGTTCTAGGGGAATGATTATCGCTTTGGGTGCGAGAGGTCCCGGGTCAAAATCCAGGACGAGCCCGCAGGCGTTATAGGTGCATTTCATTGAAATGTGTTAATTTTCAACTCTCGTCAGTGATCTAGAAAATTATGTTGTTGTTTTTTTCAACTAAATTCATAGCCAGTCAAGGCTCGTTGGTCTAGGGGTATGATTCTCGCTTAGGGTGCGAGAGGTCCCGGGTTCAAATCCCGGACGAGCCCTTCCCCACCGAAATATTTGTCATTATCATGTGCTTGTGTCAGCACTGTCTCACCTTTGCTGTACAGCATATAGCCGGCAGCTTTTCTGCAACTAAACACCACCACACCTCCCTTTCCTTTCAGATAAATATTGCTGCACAGAAGGCTCGACATAAGCTTTTGAGCAGCGTGGCTCGTTGGTCTAGGGGTATGATTCTCGCTTAGGGTGCGAGAGGTCCCGGGTTCAAATCCCGGAAGAGCCCTTTCCCACGCAACTTTCTGTCAGTATCATGTGTTTGTGTCAGCACTGTCTCTCCTTTGCTGTACAGCATGTAGCAGGCAGCTTTTCTGCAACTCAACACCACCCGACCTGCCTTTCCTTTCAGCTAAATATTGCTGCACAAAACGCTCGACAAAAGCGTTTGTGCAGCGTGGCTCGTTGGTCTAGGGGTATGATTCTCGCTTAGGGTGCGAGAGTTCCCGGTTTCAAATCCCGGACGAGCCCTCTGTTCTGTGAAACTCTGCAACTTTTGCTGCTAGCTGCCACCGGTGAACTGCTGCAGTTTGTTACCCAGGACTAACTTTAGGAAATGTTGATGCGCAGTGGAACCAAGCTGAAATATTGGTCTTCCCTGCAGACCACTCTAAATATTTGTGTGAAGAAAGGCACCGAATAAAAGGTACCCTTGGCCCTGGCTCGTTGGTCTAGGGGTATGATTCTCGCTTCGGGTGCGGGAGGTCCCGGGTTCAACTCCCGGACGAGCCCTTCTTTCCGAAAGAAACGCCAGACTTCACTGCAAGAATCGACGCTAACGAAACAAACAAAGACGAAACTTTTTTGTTAGCATTGAAGGAAAAGAGCCAATTTTGAACCAGATTTTTTACTTGCTCAGGCCTGCAAGGGGTCCTGACCAAATAAGACCCAGGAGAGCACTCAGCGGCTCGTTGGTCTAGGGGTATGATTCTCGCTTTGGGTGCGAGAGGTCCCGGGTTCAAATCCCGGACGAGCCCTTTTGTGCTTCCTCACCAATTCTTTGTCGGCCTCACTGTCTAAAGCCTTTGTGCTGTGGAGATTTAGCCTCAGTTGGATGTTTATTTTTTCCCCCGTAGCCATCACATTGGGGCTTGTTGTTCTAGGGGAATGATTATCGCTTTGGGTGCGAGAGGTCCCGGGTTCAAATCCCGGAAGAGCCCTTTCCCACGCAACTTTCTGTCAGTATCATGTGTTTGTGTCAGCACTGTCTCTCCTTTGCTGTACAGCATGTAGCCGGCAGCTTTTCTGCAACTCAACACCACCCGACCTGCCTTTCCTTTCAGCTAAATATTGCTGCACAAAACGCTCGACAAAAGCGTTTGTGCAGCGTGGCTCGTTGGTCTAGGGGTATGATTCTCGCTTAGGGTGCGAGAGGTCCCGGGTTCAACTCCCGGACCAGCCCTTCTTTCCGAAAGAAACGCCAGACTTCACTGCAAGAATCGACGCTAACGAAACAAACAAAGACGAAACTTTTTTGTTAGCATTGAAGGAAAAGAGCCAATTTTGAACCAGATTTTTTACTTGCTCAGGCCTGCAAGGGGTCCTGACCAAATAAGACCCAGGAGAGCACTCAGCGACTCGTTGGTCTAGGGGTATGATTCTCGCTTTGGGTGCGAGAGGTCCCGGGTTCAAATCCCGGACGAGCCCTTTTGTGCTTCCTCACCAATTCTTTGTCGGCCTCACTGTCTAACGCCTTTGTGCTGTGGAGATTTAGCCTCAGTTGGATGTTTATTTTTTCCCCCGTAGCCATCACATTGGGGCTTGTTGTTCTAGGGGAATGATTATCGCTTTGGGTGCGAGAGGTCCCGGGTCAAAATCCAGGACGAGCCCGCAGGGGTTATAGGTGCATTTCATTGAAATGTGTTAATTTTCAACTCTCGTCAGTGATCTAGAAAATTATGTTGTTGTTTTTTTCAACTAAATTCATAGCCAGTCAAGGCTCGTTGGTCTAGGGGTATGATTCTCGCTTAGGGTGCGAGAGGTCCCGGGTTCAAATCCCGGACGAGCCCTTCCCCACCGAAATATTTGTCATTATCATGTGCTTGTGTCAGCACTGTCTCACCTTTGCTGTACAGCATATAGCCGGCAGCTTTTCTGCAACTAAACACCACCACACCTCCCTTTCCTTTCAGATAAATATTGCTGCACAGAAGGCTCGACATAAGCTTTTGAGCAGCGTGGCTCGTTGGTCTAGGGGTATGATTCTCGCTTAGGGTGCGAGAGGTCCCGGGTTCAAATCCCGGACGAGCCCTTCCCCACCGAAATATTTGTCATTATCATGTGCTTGTGTCAGCACTGTCTCACCTTTGCTGTACAGCATATAGCCGGCAGCTTTTCTGCAACTAAACACCACCACACCTCCCTTTCCTTTCAGCTAAATATTGCTGCACAAAACGCTCGACAAAAGCGTTTGTGCAGCGTGGCTCGTTGGTCTAGGGGTATGATTCTCGCTTAGGGTGCGAGAGGTCCCGGTTTCAAATCCCGGACGAGCCCTCTGTTCTGTGAAACTCTGCAACTTTTGCTGCTAGCTGCCACCGGTGAACTGCTGCAGTTTGTTACCCAGGACTTACTTTAGGAAATGTTGATGCGCAGTGGAACCAAGCTGAAATATTGGTCTTCCCTGCAGACCACTCTAAATATTTGTGTGAAGAAAGGCACTGAATAAAAGGTACCCTTGGCCCAGGCTCGTTGGTCTAGGGGTATGATTCTCGCTTCGGGTGCGAGAGGTCCCGGGTTCAACTCCCGGACGAGCCCTTCTTTCCGAAAGAAACGCCAGACTTCACTGCAAGAATCGACGCTAACGAAACAAACAAAGACGAAACTCTTTTGTTAGCATTGAAGGAAAAGAGCCAATTTTGAACCAGATTTTTTACTTGCTCAGGCCTGCAAGTGGTCCTGACCAAATAAGACCCAGGAGAGCACTCAGCGGCTCGTTGGTCTAGGGGTATGATTCTCGCTTTGGGTGCGAGAGGTCCCGGGTTCAAATCCCGGACGAGCCCTTTTGTGCTTCCTCACCAATTCTTTGTCGGCCTCACTGTCTAACGCCTTTGTGCTGTGGAGATTTAGCCTCAGTTGGATGTTTATTTTTTTCCCCGTAGCCATCACATTGGGGCTTGTTGTTCTAGGGGAATGATTATCGCTTTGGGTGCAATAGGTCCCGGGTTCAAATCCAGGACGAGCCCGCAGGCGTTATAGGTGCATTTCATTGAAATGTGTTAATTTTCAACTCTCGTCAGTGATCTAGAAAATTATGTTGTTGTTTTTTTCAACTAAATTCATAGCCAGTCAAGGCTCGTTGGTCTAGGGGTATGATTCTCGCTTAGGGTGCGAGAGGTCCCGGGTTCAAATCCCGGACGAGCCCTTCCCCACGCAAATATTTGTCATTATCATGTGCTTGTGTCAGCACTGTCTCACCTTTGCTGTACAGCATATAGCCGGCAGCTTTTCTGCAACTAAACACCACCACACCTCCCTTTCCTTTCAGATAAATATTGCTGCACAGAAGGCTTGACATAAGCTTTTGAGCAGCGTGGCTCGTTGGTCTAGGGGTATGATTCTCGCTTAGCGTGCGAGAGGTCCCGGGTTCAAATCCCGGAAGAGCCCTTTCCCACGCAACTTTCTGTCAGTATCATGTGTTTGTGTCAGCACTGTCTCTCCTTTGCTGTACAGCATGTAGCCGGCAGCTTTTCTGCAACTCAACACCACCCGATCTGCCTTTCCTTTCAGCTAAATATTGCTGCACAAAACGCTCGACAAAAGCGCTTGTGCAGCGTGGCTCGTTGGTCTAGGGGTATAATTCTCGCTTAGGGTGCGAGAGGTCCCGGGTTCAAATCCCGGACGAGCCCTCTGTTCTGTGAAACTCTGCAACTTTTGCTGCTAGCTGCCACCGGTGAACTGCTGCAGTTTGTTACCCAGGACTTATTTTAGGAAATGTTGATGCGCAGTGGAACCAAGCTGAAATATTGGTCTTCCCTGCAGACCACTCTAAATATTTGTGTGAAGAAAGGCACCGAATAAAAGGTACCCTTGGCCCAGGCTCGTTGGTCTAGGGGTATGATTCTCGCTTCGGGTGCGAGAGGTCCCGGGTTCAACTCCCGGACGAGCCCTTCTTTCCGAAAGAAACGCCAGACTTCACTGCAAGAATCGACGCTAACGAAACAAACAAAGACAAAACTTTTTTGTTAGCATTGAAGGAAAAGAGCCAATTTTGAACCAGATTTTTTACTTGCTCAGGCCTGCAAGGGGTCCTGACCAAATAAGACCCAGGAGAGCACTCAGCGGCTCGTTGGTCTAGGGGTATGATTCTCGCTTTGGGTGCGAGAAGTCCCGGCTTCAAATCCCGGACGAGCCCTTTTGTGCTTCCTCACCAATTCTTTGTCGGCCTCACTGTCTAACGCCTTTGTGCTGTGGAGATTTAGCCTCAGTTGGATGTTTATTTTTTCCCCCGTAGCCATCACATTGGGGCTTGTTGTTCTAGGGGAATGATTATCGCTTTGGGTGCGAGAGGTCCCGGGTTCAAATCCAGGACGAGCCCGCAGGCGTTATAGGTGCATTTCATTGAAATGTGTTAATTTTCAACTCTCGTCAGTGATCTAGAAAATTATGTTGTTGTTTTTTTCAACTAAATTCATAGCCAGTCAAGGCTCGTTGGTCTAGGGGTATGATTCTCGCTTAGGGTGCGAGAGGTCCCGGGTTCAAATCCCGGACGAGCCCTTCCCCACGAAAATATTTGTCATTATCATCTGCTTGTGTCAGCACTGTCTCACCTTTGCTGTACAGCATATAGCCGGCAGCTTTTCTGCAACTAAACACCACCACACCTCCCTTTCCTTTCAGATAAATATTGCTGCACAGAAGGCTCGACATAAGCTTTTGAGCAGCGTGGCTCGTTGGTCTAGGGGTATGATTCTCGCTTAGCGTGCGAGAGGTCCCGGGTTCAAATCCCGGAAGAGCCCTTTCCCACGCAACTTTCTGTCAGTATCATGTGTTTGTGTCAGCACTGTCTCTCCTTTGCTGTACAGCATGTAGCCGGCAGCTTTTCTGCAACTCAACACCACCCGACCTCCCTTTCCTTTCAGCTAAATATTGCTGCACAAAACGCTCGACAAAAGCCTTTGTGCAGCGTGGCTCGTTGGTCTAGGGGTATGATTCTCGCTTAGGGTGCGAGAGGTCCCGGGTTCAAATCCCGGACGAGCCCTCTGTTCTGTGAAACTCTGCAACTTTTGCTGCTAGCTGCCACCGGTGAACTGCTGCAGTTTGTTACCCAGGACTTACTTTAGGAAATGTTGATGCGCAGTGGAACCAAGCTGAAATATTGGTCTTCCCTGCAGACCACTCTAAATATTTGTGTGAAGAAAGGCACCGAATAAAAGGTACCCTTGGCCCAGGCTCGTTGGTCTAGGGGTATGATTCTCGCTTCGGGTGCGAGAGGTCCCGGGTTCAACTCCCGGACGAGCCCTTCTTTCCGAAAGAAACGATAGACTTCACTGCAAGAATCGACGCTAACGAAACAAACAAAGACAAAACTCTTTTGTTAGCATTGAAGGAAAAGAGCCAATTTTGAACCAGATTTTTTACTTGCTCAGGCCTGCAAGGGGTCCTGACCAAATAAGACCCAGGAGAGCACTCAGCGTCTCGTTGGTCTAGGGGTATGATTCTCGCTTTGGGTGCGAGAGGTCCCGGGTTCAAATCCCGGACGAGCCCTTTTGTGCTTCCTCACCAATTCTTTGTCGGCCTCACTGTCTAACGCCTTTGTGCTGTGGAGATTTAGCCTCAGTTGGATGTTTATTTTTTCCCCCGTAGCCATCACATTGGGGCTTGTTGTTCTAGGGGAATGATTATCGCTTTGGGTGCGAGAGGTCCCGGGTTCAAATCCAGGACGAGCCCGCAGGCGTTATAGGTGCATTTCATTGAAATGTGTTAATTTTCAACTCTCGTCAGTGATCTAGAAAATTATGTTGTTGTTTTTTTCAACTAAATTCATAGCCAGTCAAGGCTCGTTGGTCTAGGGGTATGATTCTCGCTTAGGGTGCGAGAGGTCCCGGGTTCAAATCCCGGACGAGCCCTTCCCCACGCAAATATTTGTCATTATCATGTGCTTGTGTCAGCACTGTCTCACCTTTGCTGTACAGCATATAGCCGGCAGCTTTTCTGCAACTAAACACCACCACACCTCCCTTTCCTTTCAGATAAATATTGCTGCACAGAAGGCTCGACATATGCTTTTGAGCAGCGTGGCTCGTTGGTCTAGGGGTATGATTCTCGCTTAGGGTGCGAGAGGTCCCGGGTTCAAATCCCAGAAGAGCCCTTTCCCACGCAACTTTCTGTAAGTATCATGTGTTTGTGTCAGCACTGTCTCTCCTTTGCTGTACAGCATGTATCCCGCAGCTTTTCTGCAACTCAACACCACCCGACCTGCCTTTCCTTTCAGCTAAATATTGCTGCACAAAACGCTCGACAAAAGCGTTTGTGCAGCGTGGCTCGTTGGTCTAGGGGTATGATTCTCGCTTAGGGTGCGAGAGGTCCCGGGTTCAAATCCCGGACGAGCCCTCTGTTCTGGGAAACTCTGCAACTTTTGATGCTAGCTGCCACCGGTGAACTGCTGCAGTTTGTTACCCAGGACTTACTTTAGGAAATGTTGATGCGCAGTGGAACCAAGCTGAAATATTGGTCTTCCCTGCAGACCACTCTAAATATTTGTGTGAAGAAAGGCACCGAATAAAAGGTAACGTTGGCCCAGGCTCGTTGGTCTAGGGGTATGATTCTCGCTTCGGCTGCGAGAGGTCCCGGGTTCAACTCCCGGACGAGCCCTTCTATCCGAAAGAAACGCCAGACTTCACTGCAAGAATCGACACTAACGAAACAAACAAAGACGAAACTCTTTTGTTAGCATTGAAGGAAAAGAGCCAATTTTGAACCAGATTTTTTACTTGCTCAGGCCTGCAAGTGGTCCTGACAAAATAAGACCCAGCAGAGCACTCAGCGGCTCGTTGGTCTAGGGGTATGATTCTCGCTTTGGGTGCGAGAGGTCCCGGGTTCAAATCCCGGACGAGCCCTTTTGTGCTTCCTCACCAATTCTTTGTCGGCCTCACTGTCTAACGCCTTTGTGCTGTGGAGATTTAGCCTCAGTTGGATGTTTATTTTTTCCCCCGTAGCCATCACATTGGGGCTTGTTGTTCTAGGGGAATGATTATCGCTTTGGGTGCAAGAGGTCCCGGGTTCAAATCCAGGACGAGCCCGCAGGCGTTATAGGTGCATTTCATTGAAATGTGTTAATTTTCAACTCTCGTCAGTGATCTAGAAAATTATGTTGTTGTTTTTTTCAACTAAATTCATAGCCAGTCAAGGCTCGTTGGTCTAGGGGTATGATTCTCGCTTAGGGTGCGAGAGGTCCCGGGTTCAAATCCCGGACGAGCCCTTCCCCACGCAAATATTTGTCATTATCATGTGCTTGTGTCAGCACTGTCTCACCTTTGCTGTACAGCATATAGCCGGCAGCTTTTCTGCAACTAAACACCACCACACCTCCCTTTCCTTTCAGATAAATATTGCTGCACAGAAGGCTCGACATATGCTTTTGAGCAGCGTGGCTCGTTGGTCTAGGGGTATGATTCTCGCTTAGGGTGCGAGAGGTCCCGGGTTCAAATCCCAGAAGAGCCCTTTCCCACGCAACTTTCTGTAAGTATCATGTGTTTGTGTCAGCACTGTCTCTCCTTTGCTGTACAGCATGTATCCCGCAGCTTTTCTGCAACTCAACACCACCCGACCTGCCTTTCCTTTCAGCTAAATATTGCTGCACAAAACGCTCGACAAAAGCGTTTGTGCAGCGTGGCTCGTTGGTCTAGGGGTATGATTCTCGCTTAGGGTGCGAGAGGTCCCGGGTTCAAATCCCGGACGAGCCCTCTGTTCTGTGAAACTCTGCAACTTTTGATGCTAGCTGCCACCGGTGAACTGCTGCAGTTTGTTACCCAGGACTTACTTTAGGAAATGTTGATGCGCAGTGGAACCAAGCTGAAATATTGGTCTTCCCTGCAGACCACTCTAAATATTTGTGTGAAGAAAGGCACCGAATAAAAGGTAACGTTGGCCCAGGCTCGTTGGTCTAGGGGTATGATTCTCGCTTCGGCTGCGAGAGGTCCCGGGTTCAACTCCCGGACGAGCCCTTCTATCCGAAAGAAACGCCAGACTTCACTGCAAGAATCGACACTAACGAAACAAACAAAGACGAAACTCTTTTGTTAGCATTGAAGGAAAAGAGCCAATTTTGAACCAGATTTTTTACTTGCTCAGGCCTACAAGGGGTCCTGACCAAATAAGACCCAGGAGAGCACTCAGCGGCTCGTTGGTCTAGGGGTATGATTCTCGCTTTGGGTGCGAGAGGTCCCGGGTTCAAATCCCGGACGAGCCCTTTTGTGCTTCCTCACCAATTCTTTGTCGGCCTCACTGTCTAACGCCTTTGTGCTGTGGAGATTTAGCCTCAGTTGGATGTTTATTTTTTCCCCCGTAGCCATCACATTGGGGCTTGTTGTTCTAGGGGAATGATTATCGCTTTGGGTGCGAGAGGTCCCGGGTTCAAATCCAGGACGAGCCCGCAGGCGTTATAGGTGCATTTCATTGAAATGTGTTAATTTTCAACTCTCGTCAGTGATCTAGAAAATTATGTTGTTGTTTTTTTCAACTAAATTCATAGCCAGTCAAGGCTCGTTGGTCTAGGGGTATGATTCTCGCTTAGGGTGCGAGAGGTCCCGGGTTCAAATCCCGGAAGAGCCCTTTCCCACGCAACTTTCTGTCAGTATCATGTGTTTGTGTCAGCACTGTCTCTCCTTTGCTGTACAGCATGTAGCCGGCAGCTTTTCTGCAACTCAACACCACCCGACCTGCCTTTCCTTTCAGCTAAATATTGCTGCACAAAACGCTCGACAAAAGCGTTTGTGCAGCGTGGCTCGTTGGTCTAGGGGTATGATTCTCGCTTAGGGTGCGAGAGGTCCCGGGTTCAAATCCCGGACGACCCCTCTGTTCTGTGAAACTCTGCAACTTTTGCTGCTAGCTGCCACCGGTGAACTGCTGCAGTTTGTTACCCAGGACTTACTTTAGGAAATGTTGATGCGCAGTGGAACCAAGCTGAAATATTGGTCTTCCCTGCAGACCACTCTAAATATTTGTGTGAAGAAAGGCACCGAATAAAAGGTGCCCTTGGCCCAGGCTCGTTGGTCTAGGGGTATGATTCTCGCTTCGGGTGTGAGAGGTCCCGGGTTCAACTCCCGGACGAGCCCTTCTATCCGAAAGAAACGCCAGACTTCACTGCAAGAATCGACGCTAACGAAACAAACAAAGACGAAACTCTTTTGTTAGCATTGAAGGAAAAGAGCCAATTTTGAACCAGATTTTTTACTTGCTCAGGCCTGCAAGTGGTCCTGACAAAATAAGACCCAGCAGAGCACTCAGCGGCTCGTTGGTCTAGGGGTATGATTCTCGCTTTGGGTGCGAGAGGTCCCGGGTTCAAATCCCGGACGAGCCCTTTTGTGCTTCCTCACCAATTCTTTGTCGGCCTCACTGTCTAACGCCTTTGTGCTGTGGAGATTTAGCCTCAGTTGGATGTTTATTTTTTCCCCCGTAGCCATCACATTGGGGCTTGTTGTTCTAGGGGAATGATTATCGCTTTGGGTGCAAGAGGTCCCGGGTTCAAATCCAGGACGAGCCCGCAGGCGTTATAGGTGCATTTCATTGAAATGTGTTAATTTTCAACTCTCGTCAGTGATCTAGAAAATTATGTTGTTGTTTTTTTCAACTAAATTCATAGCCAGTCAAGGCTCGTTGGTCTAGGGGTATGATTCTCGCTTAGGGTGCGAGAGGTCCCGGGTTCAAATCCCGGACGAGCCCTTCCCCACGCAAATATTTGTCATTATCATGTGCTTGTGTCAGCACTGTCTCACCTTTGCTGTACAGCATATAGCCGGCAGCTTTTCTGCAACTAAACACCACCACACCTCCCTTTCCTTTCAGATAAATATTGCTGCACAGAAGGCTCGACATATGCTTTTGAGCAGCGTGGCTCGTTGGTCTAGGGGTATGATTCTCGCTTAGGGTGCGAGAGGTCCCGGGTTCAAATCCCAGAAGAGCCCTTTCCCACGCAACTTTCTGTAAGTATCATGTGTTTGTGTCAGCACTGTCTCTCCTTTGCTGTACAGCATGTATCCCGCAGCTTTTCTGCAACTCAACACCACCCGACCTCCCTTTCCTTTCAGCTAAATATTGCTGCACAAAACGCTCGACAAAAGCGTTTGTGCAGCGTGGCTCGTTGGTCTAGGGGTATGATTCTCGCTTAGGGTGCGAGAGGTCCCGGGTTCAAATCCCGGACGACCCCTCTGTTCTGTGAAACTCTGCAACTTTTGCTGCTAGCTGCCACCGGTGAACTGCTGCAGTTTGTTACCCAGGACTTACTTTAGGAAATGTTGATGCGCAGTGGAACCAAGCTGAAATATTGGTCTTCCCTGCAGACCACTCTAAATATTTGTGTGAAGAAAGGCACCGAATAAAAGGTACCCTTGGCCCAGGCTCGTTGGTCTAGGGGTATGATTCTCGCTTCGGGTGCGAGAGGTCCCGGGTTCAACTCCCGGACGAGCCCTTCTATCCGAAAGAAACGCCAGACTTCACTGCAAGAATCGACGCTAACGAAACAAACAAAGACGAAACTCTTTTGTTAGCATTGAAGGAAAAGAGCCAATTTTGAACCAGATTTTTTACTTGCTCAGGCCTGCAAGTGGTCCTGACAAAATAAGACCCAGCAGAGCACTCAGCGGCTCGTTGGTCTAGGGGTATGATTCTCGCTTTGGGTGCGAGAGGTCCCGGGTTCAAATCCCGGACGAGCCCTTTTGTGCTTCCTCACCAATTCTTTGTCGGCCTCACTGTCTAACGCCTTTGTGCTGTGGAGATTTAGCCTCAGTTGGATGTTTATTTTTTCCCCCGTAGCCATCACATTGGGGCTTGTTGTTCTAGGGGAATGATTATCGCTTTGGGTGCAAGAGGTCCCGGGTTCAAATCCAGGACGAGCCCGCAGGCGTTATAGGTGCATTTCATTGAAATGTGTTAATTTTCAACTCTCGTCAGTGATCTAGAAAATTATGTTGTTGTTTTTTTCAACTAAATTCATAGCCAGTCAAGGCTCGTTGGTCTAGGGGTATGATTCTCGCTTAGGGTGCGAGAGGTCCCGGGTTCAAATCCCGGACGAGCCCTTCCCCACGCAAATATTTGTCATTATCATGTGCTTGTGTCAGCACTGTCTCACCTTTGCTGTACAGCATATAGCCGGCAGCTTTTCTGCAACTAAACACCACCACACCTCCCTTTCCTTTCAGATAAATATTGCTGCACAGAAGGCTCGACATAAGCTTTTGAGCAGCGTGGCTCGTTGGTCTAGGGGTATGATTCTCGCTTAGGGTGCGAGAGGTCCCGGGTTCAAATCCCAGAAGAGCCCTTTCCCACGCAACTTTCTGTAAGTATCATGTGTTTGTGTCAGCACTGTCTCTCCTTTGCTGTACAGCATGTATCCCGCAGCTTTTCTGCAACTCAACACCACCCGACCTGCCTTTCCTTTCAGCTAAATATTGCTGCACAAAACGCTCGACAAAAGCGTTTGTGCAGCGTGGCTCTGTGGTCTAGGGGTATGATTCTCGCTTAGGGTGCGAGAGGTCCCGGGTTCAAATCCCGGACGAGCCCTCTGTTCTGTGAAACTCTGCAACTTTTGATGCTAGCTGCCACCGGTGAACTGCTGCAGTTTGTTACCCAGGACTTACTTTAGGAAATGTTGATGCGCAGTGGAACCAAGCTGAAATATTGGTCTTCCCTGCAGACCACTCTAAATATTTGTGTGAAGAAAGGCACCGAATAAAAGGTAACGTTGGCCCAGGCTCGTTGGTCTAGGGGTATGATTCTCGCTTCGGGTGCGAGAGGTCCCGGGTTCAACTCACGGACGAGCCCTTCTATCCGAAAGAAACGCCAGACTTCACTGCAAGAATCGACGCTAACGAAACAAACAAAGACGAAACTCTTTTGTTAGCATTGAAGGAAAAGAGCCAATTTTGAACCAGATTTTTTACTTGCTCAGGCCTGCAAGGGGTCCTGACCAAATAAGACCCAGGAGAGCACTCAGCGGCTCGTTGGTCTAGGGGTATGATTCTCGCTTTGGGTGCGAGAGGTCCCGGGTTCAAATCCCGGACGAGCCCTTTTGTGCTTCCTCACCAATTCTTTGTCGGCCTCACTGTCTAACGCCTTTGTGCTGTGGAGATTTAGCCTCAGTTGGATGTTTATTTTTTCCCCCGTAGCCATCACATTGGGGCTTGTTGTTCTAGGGGAATGATTATCGCTTTGGGTGCAAGAGGTCCCGGGTTCAAATCCAGGACGAGCCCGCAGGCGTTATAGGTGCATTTCATTGAAATGTGTTAATTTTCAACTCTCGTCAGTGATCTAGAAAATTATGTTGTTGTTTTTTTCAACTAAATTCATAGCCAGTCAAGGCTCGTTGGTCTAGGGGTATGATTCTCGCTTAGGGTGCGAGAGGTCCCGGGTTCAAATCCCGGACGAGCCCTTCCCCACGCAAATATTTGTCATTATCATGTGCTTGTGTCAGCACTGTCTCACCTTTGCTGTACAGCATATAGCCGGCAGCTTTTCTGCAACTAAACACCACCACACCTCCCTTTCCTTTCAGATAAATATTGCTGCACAGAAGGCTCGACATAAGCTTTTGAGCAGCGTGGCTCGTTGGTCTAGGGGTATGATTCTCGCTTAGGGTGCGAGAGGTCCCGGGTTCAAATCCCAGAAGAGCCCTTTCCCACGCAACTTTCTGTAAGTATCATGTGTTTGTGTCAGCACTGTCTCTCCTTTGCTGTACAGCATGTATCCCGCAGCTTTTCTGCAACTCAACACCACCCGACCTGCCTTTCCTTTCAGCTAAATATTGCTGCACAAAACGCTCGACAAAAGCGTTTGTGCAGCGTGGCTCTGTGGTCTAGGGGTATGATTCTCGCTTAGGGTGCGAGAGGTCCCGGGTTCAAATCCCGGACGAGCCCTCTGTTCTGTGAAACTCTGCAACTTTTGCTGCTAGCTGCCACCGGTGAACTGCTGCAGTTTGTTACCCAGGACTTACTTTAGGAAATGTTGATGCGCAGTGGAACCAAGCTGAAATATTGGTCTTCCCTGCAGACCACTCTAAATATTTGTGTGAAGAAAGGCACCGAATAAAAGGTAACGTTGGCCCAGGATCGTTGGTCTAGGGGTATGATTCTCGCTTCGGGTGCGAGAGGTCCCGGGTTCAACTCCCGGACGAGCCCTTCTATCCGAAAGAAACGCCAGACTTCACTGCAAGAATCGACGCTAACGAAACAAACAAAGACGAAACTCTTTTGTTAGCATTGAAGGAAAAGAGCCAATTTTGAACCAGATTTTTTACTTGCTCAGGCCTGCAAGGGGTCCTGACCAAATAAGACCCAGGAGAGCACTCAGCGGCTCGTTGGTCTAGGGGTATGATTCTCGCTTTGGGTGCGAGAGGTCCCGGGTTCAAATCCCGGACGAGCCCTTTTGTGCTTCCTCACCAATTCTTTGTCGGCCTCACTGTCTAACGCCTTTGTGCTGTGGAGATTTAGAGGTCCCGGGTTCAAATCCCGGACGAGCCCTTCCCCACGCAAATATTTGTCATTATCATGTGCTTGTGTCAGCACTGTCTCACCTTTGCTGTACAGCATATAGCCGGCAGCTTTTCTGCAACTAAACACCACCACACCTCCCTTTCCTTACAGATAAATATTGCTGCACAGAAGGCTCGACATAAGCTTTTGAGCAGCGTGGCTCGTTGGTCTAGGGGTATGATTCTCGCTTAGCGTGCCAGAGGTCCCAGGTTCAAATCCCGGAAGAGCCCTTTCCCACGCAACTTTCTGTCAGTATCATGTGTTTGTGTCAGCACTGTCTCTCCTTTGCTGTACAGCATGTAGCCGGCAGCTTTTCTGCAACTCAACACCACCCGACCTGCCTTTCCTTTCAGCTAAATATTGCTGCACAAAACGCTCGACAAAAGCGTTTGTGCAGCGTGGCTCGTTGGTCTAGGGGTATGATTCTCGCTTAGGGTGCGAGAGGTCCCGGGTTCAAATCCCGGACGAGCCCTCTGTTCTGTGAAACTCTGCAACTTTTGCTGCTAGCTGCCACCGGTGAACTGCTGCAGTTTGTTACCCAGGACTTACTTTAGGAAATGTTGATGCGCAGTGGAACCAAGCTGAAATATTGGTCTTCCCTGCAGACCACTAAATATTTGTGTGAAGAAAGGCACCGAATAAAAGGTACCCTTGGCCCAGGCTCGTTGGTCTAGGGGTATGATTCTCGCTTCGGGTGCGAGAGGTCCCGGGTTCAACTCCCGGACGAGCCCTTCTATCCGAAAGAAACGCCAGACTTCACTGCAAGAATCGACGCTAACGAAACAAACAAAGACGAAACTCTTTTGTTAGCATTGAAGGAAAAGAGCCAATTTTGAACCAGATTTTTTACTTGCTCAGGCCTGCAAGGGGTCCTGACCAAATAAGACCCAGGAGAGCACTCAGCGGCTCGTTGGTCTAGGGGTATGATTCTCGCTTTGGGTGCGAGAGGTCCCGGGTTCAAATCCCGGACGAGCCCTTTTGTGCTTCCTCACCAATTCTTTGTCGGCCTCACTGTCTAACGCCTTTGTGCTGTGGAGATTTAGAGGTCCCGGGTTCAAATCCCGGACGAGCCCTTCCCCACGCAAATATTTGTCATTATCATGTGCTTGTGTCAGCACTGTCTCACCTTTGCTGTACAGCATATAGCCGGCAGCTTTTCTGCAACTAAACACCACCACACCTCCCTTTCCTTACAGATAAATATTGCTGCACAGAAGGCTCGACATAAGCTTTTGAGCAGCGTGGCTCGTTGGTCTAGGGGTATGATTCTCGCTTAGCGTGCGAGAGGTCCCGGGTTCAAATCCCGGAAGAGCCCATTCCCACGCAACTTTCTGTCAGTATCATGTGTTTGTGTCAGCACTGTCTCTCCTTTGCTGTACAGCATGTAGCCGGCAGCTTTTCTGCAACTCAACACCACCCGACCTGCCTTTCCTTTCAGCTAAATATTGCTGCACAAAACGCTCGACAAAAGCATTTGTGCAGCGTGGCTCGTTGGTCTAGGGGTATGATTCTCGCTTAGGGTGCGAGAGGTCCCGGGTTCAAATCCCGGACGAGCCCTCTGTTCTGTGAAACTCTGCAACTTTTGCTGCTAGCTGCCACCGGTGAACTGCTGCAGTTTGTTACCCAGGACTTACTTTAGGAAATGTTGATGCGCAGTGGAACCAAGCTGAAATATTGGTCTTCCCTGCAGACCACTCTAAATATTTGTGTGAAGAAAGGCACCGAATAAAAGGTACCCTTGGCCCAGGCTCGTTGGTCTAGGGGTATGATTCTCGCTTCGGGTGCGAGAGGTCCCGGGTTCAACTCCCGGACGAGCCCTTCTATCCGAAAGAAACGCCAGACTTCACTGCAAGAATCGACGCTAACGAAACAAACAAAGACGAAACTCTTTTGTTAGCATTGAAGGAAAAGAGCCAATTTTGAACCAGATTTTTTACTTGCTCAGGCCTGCAAGGGGTCCTGACCAAATAAGACCCAGGAGAGCACTCAGCGGCTCGTTGGTCTAGGGGTATGATTCTCGCTTTGGGTGCGAGAGGTCCCGGGTTCAAATCCCGGACGAGCCCTTTTGTGCTTCCTCACCAATTCTTTGTCGGCCTCACTGTCTAACGCCTTTGTGCTGTGGAGATTTAGAGGTCCCGGGTTCAAATCCCGGACGAGCCCTTCCCCACGCAAATATTTGTCATTATCATGTGCTTGTGTCAGCACTGTCTCACCTTTGCTGTACAGCATATAGCCGGCAGCTTTTCTGCAACTAAACACCACCACACCTCCCTTTCCTTACAGATAAATATTGCTGCACAGAAGGCTCGACATAAGCTTTTGAGCAGCGTGGCTCGTTGGTCTAGGGGTATGATTCTCGCTTAGCGTGCGAGAGGTCCCGGGTTCAAATCCCGGAAGAGCCCTTTCCCACGCAACTTTCTGTCAGTATCATGTGTTTGTGTCAGCACTGTCTCTCCTTTGCTGTACAGCATGTAGCCGGCAGCTTTTCTGCAACTCAACACCACCCGACCTGCCTTTCCTTTCAGCTAAATATTGCTGCACAAAACGCTCGACAAAAGCGTTTGTGCAGCGTGGCTCGTTGGTCTAGGGGTATGATTCTCGCTTAGGGTGCGAGAGGTCCCGGGTTCAAATCCCGGACGAGCCCTCTGTTCTGTGAAACTCTGCAACTTTTGCTGCTAGCTGCCACCGGTGAACTGCTGCAGTTTGTTACCCAGGACTTACTTTAGGAAATGTTGATGCGCAGTGGAACCAAGCTGAAATATTGGTCTTCCCTGCAGACCACTCTAAATATTTGTGTGAAGAAAGGCACCGAATAAAAGGTACCCTTGGCCCAGGCTCGTTGGTCTAGGGGTATGATTCTCGCTTCGGGTGCGAGAGGTCCCGGGTTCAACTCCCGGACGAGCCCTTCTATCCGAAAGAAACGCCAGACTTCACTGCAAGAATCGACGCTAACGAAACAAACAAAGACGAAACTCTTTTGTTAGCATTGAAGGAAAAGAGCCAATTTTGAACCAGATTTTTTACTTGCTCAGGCCTGCAAGGGGTCCTGACCAAATAAGACCCAGGAGAGCACTCAGCGGCTCGTTGGTCTAGGGGTATGATTCTCGCTTTGGGTGCGAGAGGTCCCGGGTTCAAATCCCGGACGAGCCCTTTTGTGCTTCCTCACCAATTCTTTGTCGGCCTCACTGTCTAACGCCTTTGTGCTGTGGAGATTTAGAGGTCCCGGGTTCAAATCCCGGACGAGCCCTTCCCCACGCAAATATTTGTCATTATCATGTGCTTGTGTCAGCACTGTCTCACCTTTGCTGTACAGCATATAGCCGGCAGCTTTTCTGCAACTAAACACCACCACACCTCCCTTTCCTTACAGATAAATATTGCTGCACAGAAGGCTCGACATAAGCTTTTGAGCAGCGTGGCTCGTTGGTCTAGGGGTATGATTCTCGCTTAGCGTGCGAGAGGTCCCGGGTTCAAATCCCGGAAGAGCCCTTTCCCACGCAACTTTCTGTCAGTATCATGTGTTTGTGTCAGCACTGTCTCTCCTTTGCTGTACAGCATGTAGCCGGCAGCTTTTCTGCAACTCAACACCACCCCACCTGCCTTTCCTTTCAGCTAAATATTGCTGCACAAAACGCTCGACAAAAGCGTTTGTGCAGCGTGGCTCGTTGGTCTAGGGGTATGATTCTCGCTTAGGGTGCGAGAGGTCCCGGGTTCAAATCCCGGACGAGCCCTCTGTTCTGTGAAACTCTGCAACTTTTGCTGCTAGCTGCCACCGGTGAACTGCTGCAGTTTGTTACCCAGGACTTACTTTAGGAAATGTTGATGCGCAGTGGAACCAAGCTGAAATATTGGTCTTCCCTGCAGACCACTCTAAATATTTGTGTGAAGAAAGGCACCGAATAAAAGGTACCCTTGGCCCAGGCTCGTTGGTCTAGGGGTATGATTCTCGCTTCGGGTGCGAGAGGTCCCGGGTTCAACTCCCGGACGAGCCCTTCTTTCCGAAAGAAACACCAGACTTCACTGCAAGAATCGACGCTAACGAAACAAACAAAGACGAAACTTTTTTGTTAGCATTGAAGGAAAAGAGCCAATTTTGAACCAGATTTTTTACTTGCTCAGGCCTGCAAGGGGTCCTGACCAAATAAGACCCAGCAGAGCACTCAGCGGCTCGTTGGTCTAGGGGTATGATTCTCGCTTTGGGTGCGAGAGGTCCCGGGTTCAAATCCCGGACGAGCCCTTTTGTGCTTCCTCACCAATTCTTTGTCGGCCTCACTGTCTAACGCCTTTGTGCTGTGGAGATTTAGCCTCAGTTGGATGTTTATTTTTTCCCCCGTAGCCATCACATTGGGGCTTGTTGTTCTAGGGGAATGATTATCGCTTTGGGTGCAAGAGGTCCCGGGTTCAAATCCAGGACGAGCCCGCAGGCGTTATAGGTGCATTTCATTGAAATGTGTTAATTTTCAACTCTCGTCAGTGATCTAGAAAATTATGTTGTTGTTTTTTTCAACTAAATTCATAGCCAGTCAAGGCTCGTTGGTCTAGGGGTATGATTCTCGCTTAGGGTGCGAGAGGTCCCGGGTTCAAATCCCGGACGAGCCCTTCCCCACGCAAATATTTGTCATTATCATGTGCTTCTGTCAGCACTGTCTCACCTTTGCTGTACAGCATATAGCCGGCAGCTTTTCTGCAACTAAACACCACCACACCTCCCTTTCCTTTCAGATAAATATTGCTGCACAGAAGGCTCGACATAAGCTTTTGAGCAGCGTGGCTCGTTGGTCTAGGGGTATGATTCTCGCTTAGCGTGCGAGAGGTCCCGGGTTCAAATCCCGGAAGAGCTCTTTCCCACGCAACTTTCTGTCAGTATCATTTGTTTGTGTCAGCACTGTCTCTCCTTTGCTGTACAGCATGTAGCCGGCAGCTTTTCTGCAACTCAACACCACCCGACCTGCCTTTCCTTTCAGCTAAATATTGCTGCACAAAACGCTCGACAAAAGCGTTTGTGCAGCGTGGCTCGTTGGTCTAGGGGTATGATTCTCGCTTAGGGTGCGAGAGGTCCCGGGTTCAAATCCCGGACGAGCCCTCTGTTCTGTGAAACTCTGCAACTTTTGCTGCTAGCTGCCACCGGTGAACTGCTGCAGTTTGTTACCCAGGACTTACTTTAGGAAATGTTGATGCGCAGTGGAACCAAGCTGAAATATTGGTCTTCCCTGCAGACCACTCTAAATATTTGTGTGAAGAAAGGCACCGAATAAAAGGTACCCTTGGCCCAGGCTCGTTGGTCTAGGGGTATGATTCTCGCTTCGGGTGCGAGAGGTCCCGGGTTCAACTCCCGGACGAGCCCTTCTTTCCGAAAGAAACACCAGACTTCACTGCAAGAATCGACGCTAACGAAACAAACAAAGACGAAACTTTTTTGTTAGCATTGAAGGAAAAGAGCCAATTTTGAACCAGATTTTTTACTTGCTCAGGCCTGCAAGGGGTCCTGACCAAATAAGACCCAGGAGAGCACTCAGCGGCTCGTTGGTCTAGGGGTATGATTCTCGCTTTGGGTGCGAGAGGTCCCGGGTTCAAATCCCGGACGAGCCCTTTTGTGCTTCCTCACCAATTCTTTGTCGGCCTCACTGTCTAACGCCTTTGTGCTGTGGAGATTTAGAGGTCCCGGGTTCAAATCCCGGACGAGCCCTTCCCCACGCAAATATTTGTCATTATCATGTGCTTGTGTCAGCACTGTCTCACCTTTGCTGTACAGCATATAGCCGGCAGCTTTTCTGCAACTAAACACCACCACACCTCCCTTTCCTTACAGATAAATATTGCTGCACAGAAGGCTCGACATAAGCTTTTGAGCAGCGTGGCTCGTTGGTCTAGGGGTATGATTCTCGCTTAGCGTGCGAGAGGTCCCGGGTTCAAATCCCGGAAGAGCCCTTTCCCACGCAACTTTCTGTCAGTATCATGTGTTTGTGTCAGCACTGTCTCTCCTTTGCTGTACAGCATGTAGCCGGCAGCTTTTCTGCAACTCAACACCACCCGACCTGCCTTTCCTTTCAGCTAAATATTGCTGCACAAAACGCTCGACAAAAGCGTTTGTGCAGCGTGGCTCGTTGGTCTAGGGGTATGATTCTCGCTTAGGGTGCGAGAGGTCCCGGGTTCAAATCCCGGACGAGCCCTCTGTTCTGTGAAACTCTGCAACTTTTGCTGCTAGCTGCCACCGGTGAACTGCTGCAGTTTGTTACCCAGGACTTACTTTAGGAAATGTTGATGCGCAGTGGAACCAAGCTGAAATATTGGTCTTCCCTGCAGACCACTCTAAATATTTGTGTGAAGAAAGGCACCGAATAAAAGGTACCCTTGGCCCAGGCTCGTTGGTCTAGGGGTATGATTCTCGCTTCGGGTGCGAGAGGTCCCGGGTTCAACTCCCGGACGAGCCCTTCTATCCGAAAGAAACGCCAGACTTCACTGCAAGAATCGACGCTAACGAAACAAACAAAGACGAAACTCTTTTGTTAGCATTGAAGGAAAAGAGCCAATTTTGAACCAGATTTTTTACTTGCTCAGGCCTGCAAGGGGTCCTGACCAAATAAGACCCAGGAGAGCACTCAGCGGCTCGTTGGTCTAGGGGTATGATTCTCGCTTTGGGTGCGAGAGGTCCCGGGTTCAAATCCCGGACGAGCCCTTTTGTGCTTCCTCACCAATTCTTTGTCGGCCTCACTGTCTAACGCCTTTGTGCTGTGGAGATTTAGAGGTCCCGGGTTCAAATCCCGGACGAGCCCTTCCCCACGCAAATATTTGTCATTATCATGTGCTTGTGTCAGCACTGTCTCACCTTTGCTGTACAGCATATAGCCGGCAGCTTTTCTGCAACTAAACACCACCACACCTCCCTTTCCTTACAGATAAATATTGCTGCACAGAAGGCTCGACATAAGCTTTTGAGCAGCGTGGCTCGTTGGTCTAGGGGTATGATTCTCGCTTAGCGTGCGAGAGGTCCCGGGTTCAAATCCCGGAAGAGCCCTTTCCCACGCAACTTTCTGTCAGTATCATGTGTTTGTGTCAGCACTGTCTCTCCTTTGCTGTACAGCATGTAGCCGGCAGCTTTTCTGCAACTCAACACCACCCGACCTGCCTTTCCTTTCAGCTAAATATTGCTGCACAAAACGCTCGACAAAAGCGTTTGTGCAGCGTGGCTCGTTGGTCTAGGGGTATGATTCTCGCTTAGGGTGCGAGAGGTCCCGGGTTCAAATCCCGGACGAGCCCTCTGTTCTGTGAAACTCTGCAACTTTTGCTGCTAGCTGCCACCGGTGAACTGCTGCAGTTTGTTACCCAGGACTTACTTTAGGAAATGTTGATGCGCAGTGGAACCAAGCTGAAATATTGGTCTTCCCTGCAGACCACTCTAAATATTTGTGTGAAGAAAGGCACCGAATAAAAGGTACCCTTGGCCCAGGCTCGTTGGTCTAGGGGTATGATTCTCGCTTCGGGTGCGAGAGGTCCCGGGTTCAACTCCCGGACGAGCCCTTCTTTCCGAAAGAAACACCAGACTTCACTGCAAGAATCGACGCTAACGAAACAAACAAAGACGAAACTTTTTTGTTAGCATTGAAGGAAAAGAGCCAATTTTGAACCAGATTTTTTACTTGCTCAGGCCTGCAAGGGGTCCTGACCAAATAAGACCCAGCAGAGCACTCAGCGGCTCGTTGGTCTAGGGGTATGATTCTCGCTTTGGGTGCGAGAGGTCCCGGGTTCAAATCCCGGACGAGCCCTTTTGTGCTTCCTCACCAATTCTTTGTCGGCCTCACTGTCTAACGCCTTTGTGCTGTGGAGATTTAGCCTCAGTTGGATGTTTATTTTTTCCCCCGTAGCCATCACATTGGGGCTTGTTGTTCTAGGGGAATGATTATCGCTTTGGGTGCAAGAGGTCCCGGGTTCAAATCCAGGACGAGCCCGCAGGCGTTATAGGTGCATTTCATTGAAATGTGTTAATTTTCAACTCTCGTCAGTGATCTAGAAAATTATGTTGTTGTTTTTTTCAACTAAATTCATAGCCAGTCAAGGCTCGTTGGTCTAGGGGTATGATTCTCGCTTAGGGTGCGAGAGGTCCCGGGTTCAAATCCCGGACGAGCCCTTCCCCACGCAAATATTTGTCATTATCATGTGCTTCTGTCAGCACTGTCTCACCTTTGCTGTACAGCATATAGCCGGCAGCTTTTCTGCAACTAAACACCACCACACCTCCCTTTCCTTTCAGATAAATATTGCTGCACAGAAGGCTCGACATAAGCTTTTGAGCAGCGTGGCTCGTTGGTCTAGGGGTATGATTCTCGCTTAGCGTGCGAGAGGTCCCGGGTTCAAATCCCGGAAGAGCTCTTTCCCACGCAACTTTCTGTCAGTATCATTTGTTTGTGTCAGCACTGTCTCTCCTTTGCTGTACAGCATGTAGCCGGCAGCTTTTCTGCAACTCAACACCACCCGACCTGCCTTTCCTTTCAGCTAAATATTGCTGCACAAAACGCTCGACAAAAGCGTTTGTGCAGCGTGGCTCGTTGGTCTAGGGGTATGATTCTCGCTTAGGGTGCGAGAGGTCCCGGGTTCAAATCCCGGACGAGCCCTCTGTTCTGTGAAACTCTGCAACTTTTGCTGCTAGCTGCCACCGGTGAACTGCTGCAGTTTGTTACCCAGGACTTACTTTAGGAAATGTTGATGCGCAGTGGAACCAAGCTGAAATATTGGTCTTCCCTGCAGACCACTCTAAATATTTGTGTGAAGAAAGGCACCGAATAAAAGGTACCCTTGGCCCAGGCTAGTTGGTCTAGGGGTATGATTCTCGCTTCGGGTGCGAGAGGTCCCGGGTTCAACTCCCGGACGAGCCCTTCTTTCCGAAAGAAACACCAGACTTCACTGCAAGAATCGACGCTAACGAAACAAACAAAGGCGAAACTTTTTTGTTAGCATTGAAGGAAAAGAGCCAATTTTGAACCAGATTTTTTACTTGCTCAGGCCTGCAAGGGGTCCTGACCAAATAAGACCCAGGAGAGCACTCAGCGGCTCGTTGGTCTAGGGGTATGATTCTCGCTTTGGGTGCGAGAGGTCCCGGGTTCAAATCCCGGACGAGCCCTTTTGTGCTTCCTCACCAATTCTTTGTCGGCCTCACTGTCTAACGCCTTTGTGCTGTGGAGATTTAGAGGTCCCGGGTTCAAATCCCGGACGAGCCCTTCCCCACGCAAATATTTGTCATTATCATGTGCTTGTGTCAGCACTGTCTCACCTTTGCTGTACAGCATATAGCCGGCAGCTTTTCTGCAACTAAACACCACCACACCTCCCTTTCCTTACAGATAAATATTGCTGCACAGAAGGCTCGACATAAGCTTTTGAGCAGCGTGGCTCGTTGGTCTAGGGGTATGATTCTCGCTTAGCGTGCGAGAGGTCCCGGGTTCAAATCCCGGAAGAGCCCTTTCCCACGCAACTTTCTGTCAGTATCATGTGTTTGTGTCAGCACTGTCTCTCCTTTGCTGTACAGCATGTAGCCGGCAGCTTTTCTGCAACTCAACACCACCCGACCTGCCTTTCCTTTCAGCTAAATATTGCTGCACAAAACGCTCGACAAAAGCGTTTGTGCAGCGTGGCTCGTTGGTCTAGGGGTATGATTCTCGCTTAGGGTGCGAGAGGTCCCGGGTTCAAATCCCGGACGAGCCCTCTGTTCTGTGAAACTCTGCAACTTTTGCTGCTAGCTGCCACCGGTGAACTGCTGCAGTTTGTTACCCAGGACTTACTTTAGGAAATGTTGATGCGCAGTGGAACCAAGCTGAAATATTGGTCTTCCCTGCAGACCACTCTAAATATTTGTGTGAAGAAAGGCACCGAATAAAAGGTACCCTTGGCCCAGGCTCGTTGGTCTAGGGGTATGATTCTCGCTTCGGGTGCGAGAGGTCCCGGGTTCAACTCCCGGACGAGCCCTTCTATCCGAAAGAAACGCCAGACTTCACTGCAAGAATCGACGCTAACGAAACAAACAAAGACGAAACTCTTTTGTTAGCATTGTAGGAAAAGAGCCAATTTTGAACCAGATTTTTTACTTGCTCAGGCCTGCAAGGGGTCCTGACCAAATAAGACCCAGGAGAGCACTCAGCGGCTCGTTGGTCTAGGGGTATGATTCTCGCTTTGGGTGCGAGAGGTCCCGGGTTCAAATCCCGGACGAGCCCTTTTGTGCTTCCTCACCAATTCTTTGTCGGCCTCACTGTCTAACGCCTTTGTGCTGTGGAGATTTAGAGGTCCCGGGTTCAAATCCCGGACGAGCCCTTCCCCACGCAAATATTTGTCATTATCATGTGCTTGTGTCAGCACTGTCTCACCTTTGTTGTACAGCATATAGCCGGCAGCTTTTCTGCAACTAAACACCACCACACCTCCCTTTCCTTACAGATAAATATTGCTGCACAGAAGGCTCGACATAAGCTTTTGAGCTGCGTGGCTCGTTGGTCTAGGGGTATGATTCTCGCTTAGCGTGCGAGAGGTCCCGGGTTCAAATCCCGGAAGAGCCCTTTCCCACGCAACTTTCTGTCAGTATCATGTGTTTGTGTCAGCACTGTCTCTCCTTTGCTGTACAGCATGTAGCCGGCAGCTTTTCTGCAACTCAACACCACCCGACCTGCCTTTCCTTTCAGCTAAATATTGCTGCACAAAACGCTCGACAAAAGCGTTTGTGCAGCGTGGCTCGTTGGTCTAGGGGTATGATTCTCGCTTAGGGTGCGAGAGGTCCCGGGTTCAAATCCCGGACGAGCCCTCTGTTCTGTGAAACTCTGCAACTTTTGCTGCTAGCTGCCACCGGTGAACTGCTGCAGTTTGTTACCCAGGACTTACTTTAGGAAATGTTGATGCGCAGTGGAACCAAGCTGAAATATTGGTCTTCCCTGCAGACCACTCTAAATATTTGTGTGAAGAAAGGCACCGAATAAAAGGTACCCTTGGCCCAGGCTCGTTGGTCTAGGGGTATGATTCTCGCTTCGGGTGCGAGAGGTCCCGGGTTCAACTCCCGGACGAGCCCTTCTTTCCGAAAGAAACACCAGACTTCACTGCAAGAATCGACGCTAACGAAACAAACAAAGACGAAACTTTTTTGTTAGCATTGAAGGAAAAGAGCCAATTTTGAACCAGATTTTTTACTTGCTCAGGCCTGCAAGGGGTCCTGACCAAATAAGACCCAGCAGAGCACTCAGCGGCTCGTTGGTCTAGGGGTATGATTCTCGCTTTGGGTGCGAGAGGTCCCGGGTTCAAATCCCGGACGAGCCCTTTTGTGCTTCCTCACCAATTCTTTGTCGGCCTCACTGTCTAACGCCTTTGTGCTGTGGAGATTTAGAGGTCCCGGGTTCAAATCCCGGACGAGCCCTTCCCCACGCAAATATTTGTCATTATCATGTGCTTCTGTCAGCACTGTCTCACCTTTGCTGTACAGCATATAGCCGGCAGCTTTTCTGCAACTAAACACCACCACACCTCCCTTTCCTTTCAGATAAATATTACTGCACAGAAGGCTCGACATAAGCTTTTGAGCAGCGTGGCTCGTTGGTCTAGGGGTATGATTCTCGCTTAGCGTGCGAGAGGTCCCGGGTTCAAATCCCGGAAGAGCCCTTTCCCACGCAACTTTCTGTCAGTATCATGTGTTTGTGTCAGCACTGTCTCTCCTTTGCTGTACAGCATGTAGCCGGCAGCTTTTCTGCAACTCAACACCACCCGACCTGCCTTTCCTTTCAGCTAAATATTGCTGCACAAAACGCTCGACAAAAGCGTTTGTGCAGCGTGGCTCGTTGGTCTAGGGGTATGATTCTCGCTTAGGGTGCGAGAGCTCCCGGGTTCAAATCACGGACGAGCCCTCTGTTCTGTGAAACTCTGCAACTTTTGCTGCTAGCTGCCACCGGTGAACTGCTGCAGTTTGTTACCCAGGACTTACTTTAGGAAATGTTGATGCGCAGTGGAACCAAGCTGAAATATTGGTCTTCCCTGCAGACCACTCTAAATATTTGTGTGAAGAAAGGCACCGAATAAAAGGTAACGTTGGCCCAGGCTCGTTGGTCTAGGGGTATGATTCTCGCTTCGGGTGCGAGAGGTCCCGGGTTCAACTCCCGGACGAGCCCTTCTATCCTGACCAAATAAGACCCAGGAGAGCACTCAGCGGCTCGTTGGTCTAGGGGTATGATTCTCGCTTTGGGTGCGAGAGGTCCCGGGTTCAAATCCCGGACGAGCCCTTTTGTGCTTCCTCACCAATTCTTTGTCGGCCTCACTGTCTAACGCCTTTGTGCTGTGGAGATTTAGAGGTCCCGGGTTCAAATCCCGGACGAGCCCTTCCCCACGCAAATATTTGTCATTATCATGTGCTTGTGTCAGCACTGTCTCACCTTTGTTGTACAGCATATAGCCGGCAGCTTTTCTGCAACTAAACACCACCACACCTCCCTTTCCTTACAGATAAATATTGCTGCACAGAAGGCTCGACATAAGCTTTTGAGCTGCGTGGCTCGTTGGTCTAGGGGTATGATTCTCGCTTAGCGTGCGAGAGGTCCCGGGTTCAAATCCCGGAAGAGCCCTTTCCCACGCAACTTTCTGTCAGTATCATGTGTTTGTGTCAGCACTGTCTCTCCTTTGCTGTACAGCATGTAGCCGGCAGCTTTTCTGCAACTCAACACCACCCGACCTGCCTTTCCTTTCAGCTAAATATTGCTGCACAAAACGCTCGACAAAAGCGTTTGTGCAGCGTGGCTCGTTGGTCTAGGGGTATGATTCTCGCTTAGGGTGCGAGAGGTCCCGGGTTCAAATCCCGGACGAGCCCTCTGTTCTGTGAAACTCTGCAACTTTTGCTGCTAGCTGCCACCGGTGAACTGCTGCAGTTTGTTACCCAGGACTTACTTTAGGAAATGTTGATGCGCAGTGGAACCAAGCTGAAATATTGGTCTTCCCTGCAGACCACTCTAAATATTTGTGTGAAGAAAGGCACCGAATAAAAGGTACCCTTGGCCCAGGCTCGTTGGTCTAGGGGTATGATTCTCGCTTCGGGTGCGAGAGGTCCCGGGTTCAACTCCCGGACGAGCCCTTCTTTCCGAAAGAAACACCAGACTTCACTGCAAGAATCGACGCTAACGAAACAAACAAAGACGAAACTTTTTTGTTAGCATTGAAGGAAAAGAGCCAATTTTGAACCAGATTTTTTACTTGCTCAGGCCTGCAAGGGGTCCTGACCAAATAAGACCCAGCAGAGCACTCAGCGGCTCGTTGGTCTAGGGGTATGATTCTCGCTTTGGGTGCGAGAGGTCCCGGGTTCAAATCCCGGACGAGCCCTTTTGTGCTTCCTCACCAATTCTTTGTCGGCCTCACTGTCTAACGCCTTTGTGCTGTGGAGATTTAGAGGTCCCGGGTTCAAATCCCGGACGAGCCCTTCCCCACGCAAATATTTGTCATTATCATGTGCTTCTGTCAGCACTGTCTCACCTTTGCTGTACAGCATATAGCCGGCAGCTTTTCTGCAACTAAACACCACCACACCTCCCTTTCCTTTCAGATAAATATTACTGCACAGAAGGCTCGACATAAGCTTTTGAGCAGCGTGGCTCGTTGGTCTAGGGGTATGATTCTCGCTTAGCGTGCGAGAGGTCCCGGGTTCAAATCCCGGAAGAGCCCTTTCCCACGCAACTTTCTGTCAGTATCATGTGTTTGTGTCAGCACTGTCTCTCCTTTGCTGTACAGCATGTAGCCGGCAGCTTTTCTGCAACTCAACACCACCCGACCTGCCTTTCCTTTCAGCTAAATATTGCTGCACAAAACGCTCGACAAAAGCGTTTGTGCAGCGTGGCTCGTTGGTCTAGGGGTATGATTCTCGCTTAGGGTGCGAGAGCTCCCGGGTTCAAATCACGGACGAGCCCTCTGTTCTGTGAAACTCTGCAACTTTTGCTGCTAGCTGCCACCGGTGAACTGCTGCAGTTTGTTACCCAGGACTTACTTTAGGAAATGTTGATGCGCAGTGGAACCAAGCTGAAATATTGGTCTTCCCTGCAGACCACTCTAAATATTTGTGTGAAGAAAGGCACCGAATAAAAGGTAACGTTGGCCCAGGCTCGTTGGTCTAGGGGTATGATTCTCGCTTCGGGTGCGAGAGGTCCCGGGTTCAACTCCCGGACGAGCCCTTCTATCCGAAAGAAACGCCAGACTTCACTGCAAGAATCGACGCTAACGAAACATACAAAGACGAAACTCTTTTGTTAGCATTGAAGGAAAAGAGCCAATTTTGAACCAGATTTTTTACTTGCTCAGGCCTGCAAGTGGTCCTGACCAAATAAGACCCAGGAGAGCACTCAGCGGCTCGTTGGTCTAGGGGTATGATTCTCGCTTTGGGTGCGAGAGGTCCCGGGTTCAAATCCCGGACGAGCCCTTTTGTGCTTCCTCACCAATTCTTTGTCGGCCTCACTGTCTAACGCCTTTGTGCTGTGGAGATTTAGCCTCAGTTGGATGTTTATTTTTTCCCCCGTAGCCATCACATTGGGGCTTGTTGTTCTAGGGGAATGATTATCGCTTTGGGTGCGAGAGGTCCCGGGTTCAAATCCAGGACGAGCCCGCAGGCGTTATAGGTGCATTTCATTGAAATGTGTTAATTTTCAACTCTCGTCAGTGATCTAGAAAATTATGTTGTTTTTTTCAACTAAATTCATAGCCAGTCAAGGCTCGTTGGTCTAGGGGTATGATTCTCGCTTAGGGTGCGAGAGGTCCCGGGTTCAAATCCCGGACGAGCCCTTCCCCACGCAAATATTTGTCATTATCATGTGCTTGTGTCAGCACTGTCTCACCTTTGCTGTACAGCATATAGCCGGCAGCTTTTCTGCAACTAAACACATCCACACCTCCCTTTCCTTTCAGATAAATATTGCTGCACAGAAGGCTCGACATAAGCTTTTGAGCAGCGTGGCTCGTTGGTCTAGGGGTATGATTCTCGCTTAGGGTGCGAGAGGTCCCGGGTTCAAATCCCGGAAGAGCCCTTTCCCACGCAACTTTCTGTCAGTATCATGTGTTTGTGTCAGCACTGTCTCTCCTTTGCTGTACAGCATGTAGCCGGCAGCTTTTCTGCAACTCAACACCACCCGACCTGCCTTTCCTTTCAGCTAAATATTGCTGCACAAAACGCTCGACAAAAGCGTTTGTGCAGTGTGGCTCGTTGGTCTAGGGGTATGATTCTCGCTTAGGGTGCGAGAGGTCCCGGGTTCAAATCCCGGACGAGCCCTCTGTTCTGTGAAACTCTGCAACTTTTGCTGCTAGCTGCCACCGGTGAACTGCTGCAGTTTGTTACCCAGGACTTACTTTAGGAAATGTTGATGCGCAGTGGAACCAAGCTGAAATATTGGTCTTCCCTGCAGACCACTCTAAATATTTGTGTGAAGAAAGGCACCGAATAAAAGGTAACGTTGGCCCAGGCTCGTTGGTCTAGGGGTATGATTCTCGCTTCGGGTGCGAGAGGTCCCGGGTTCAACTCCCGGACGAGCCCTTCTATCCGAAAGAAACGCCAGACTTCACTGCAAGAATCGACGCTAACGAAACATACAAAGACGAAACTCTTTTGTTAGCATTGAAGGAAAAGAGCCAATTTTGAACCAGATTTTTTACTTGCTCAGGCCTGCAAGTGGTCCTGACCAAATAAGACCCAGGAGAGCACTCAGCGGCTCGTTGGTCTAGGGGTATGATTCTCGCTTTGGGTGCGAGAGGTCCCGGGTTCAAATCCCGGACGAGCCCTTTTGTGCTTCCTCACCAATTCTTTGTCGGCCTCACTGTCTAACGCCTTTGTGCTGTGGAGATTTAGCCTCAGTTGGATGTTTATTTTTTCCCCCGTAGCCATCACATTGGGGCTTGTTGTTCTAGGGGAATGATTATCGCTTTGGGTGCGAGAGGTCCCGGGTTCAAATCCAGGACGAGCCCGCAGGCGTTATAGGTGCATTTCATTGAAATGTGTTAATTTTCAACTCTCGTCAGTGATCTAGAAAATTATGTTGTTTTTTTCAACTAAATTCATAGCCAGTCAAGGCTCGTTGGTCTAGGGGTATGATTCTCGCTTAGGGTGCGAGAGGTCCCGGGTTCAAATCCCGGACGAGCCCTCTGTTCTGTGAAACTCTGCAACTTTTGCTGCTAGCTGCCACCGGTGAACTGCTGCAGTTTGTTACCCAGGACTTACTTTAGGAAATGTTGATGCGCAGTGGAACCAAGCTGAAATATTGGTCTTCCCTGCAGACCACTCTAAATATTTGTGTGAAGAAAGGCACCGAATAAAAGGTACCCTTGGCCCAGGCTCGTTGGTCTAGGGGTATGATTCTCGCTTAGGGTGCGAGAGGTCCCGTGTTCAACTCCCGGACGAGCCCTTCTATCCGAAAGAAACGCCAGACTTCACTGCAAGAATCGACGCTAACGAAACAAACAAAGACGAAACTCTTTTGTTAGCATTGAAGGAAAAGAGCCAATTTTGAACCAGATTTTTTACTTGCTCAGGCCTGCAAGGGGTCCTGACCAAATAAGACCCAGGAGAGCACTCAGCGGCTCGTTGGTCTAGGGGTATGATTCTCGCTTTGGGTGCGAGAGGTCCCGGGTTCAAATCCCGGACGAGCCCTTTTGTGCTTCCTCACCAATTCTTTGTCGGCCTCACTGTCTAACGCCTTTGTGCTGTGGAGATTTAGAGGTCCCGGGTTCAAATCCCGGACGAGCCCTTCCCCACGCAAATATTTGTCATTATCATGTGCTTGTGTCAGCACTGTCTCACCTTTGCTGTACAGCATATAGCCGGCAGCTTTTCTGCAACTAAACACCACCACACCTCCCTTTCCTTACAGATAAATATTGCTGCACAGAAGGCTCGACATAAGCTTTTGAGCAGCGTGGCTCGTTGGTCTAGGGGTATGATTCTCGCTTAGCGTGCGAGAGGTCCCGGGTTCAAATCCCGGAAGAGCCCTTTCCCACGCAACTTTCTGTCAGTATCATGTGTTTGTGTCAGCACTGTCTCTCCTTTGCTGTACAGCATGTAGCCGGCAGCTTTTCTGCAACTCAACACCACCCGACCTGCCTTTCCTTTCAGCTAAATATTGCTGCACAAAACGCTCGACAAAAGCGTTTGTGCAGCGTGGCTCGTTGGTCTAGGGGTATGATTCTCGCTTAGGGTGCGAGAGGTCCCGGGTTCAAATCCCGGACGAGCCCTCTGTTCTGTGAAACTCTGCAACTTTTGCTGCTAGCTGCCACCGGTGAACTGCTGCAGTTTGTTACCCAGGACTTACTTTAGGAAATGTTGATGCGCAGTGGAACCAAGCTGAAATATTGGTCTTCCCTGCAGACCACTCTAAATATTTGTGTGAAGAAAGGCACCGAATAAAAGGTACCCTTGGCCCAGGCTCGTTGGTCTAGGGGTATGATTCTCGCTTCGGGTGCGAGAGGTCCCGGGTTCAACTCCCGGACGAGCCCTTCTATCCGAAAGAAACGCCAGACTTCACTGCAAGAATCGACGCTAACGAAACAAACAAAGACGAAACTCTTTTGTTAGCATTGAAGGAAAAGAGCCAATTTTGAACCAGATTTTTTACTTGCTCAGGCCTGCAAGGGGTCCTGACCAAATAAGACCCAGGAGAGCACTCAGCGGCTCGTTGGTCTAGGGGTATGATTCTCGCTTTGGGTGCGAGAGGTCCCGGGTTCAAATCCCGGACGAGCCCTTTTGTGCTTCCTCACCAATTCTTTGTCGGCCTCACTGTCTAACGCCTTTGTGCTGTGGAGATTTAGAGGTCCCGGGTTCAAATCCCGGACGAGCCCTTCCCCACGCAAATATTTGTCATTATCATGTGCTTGTGTCAGCACTGTCTCACCTTTGCTGTACAGCATATAGCCGGCAGCTTTTCTGCAACTAAACACCACCACACCTCCCTTTCCTTACAGATAAATATTGCTGCACAGAAGGCTCGACATAAGCTTTTGAGCAGCGTGGCTCGTTGGTCTAGGGGTATGATTCTCGCTTAGCGTGCGAGAGGTCCCGGGTTCAAATCCCGGAAGAGCCCTTTCCCACGCAACTTTCTGTCAGTATCATGTGTTTGTGTCAGCACTGTCTCTCCTTTGCTGTACAGCATGTAGCCGGCAGCTTTTCTGCAACTCAACACCACCCGACCTGCCTTTCCTTTCAGCTAAATATTGCTGCACAAAACGCTCGACAAAAGCGTTTGTGCAGCGTGGCTCGTTGGTCTAGGGGTATGATTCTCGCTTAGGGTGCGAGAGGTCCCGGGTTCAAATCCCGGACGAGCCCTCTGTTCTGTGAAACTCTGCAACTTTTGCTGCTAGCTGCCACCGGTGAACTGCTGCAGTTTGTTACCCAGGACTTACTTTAGGAAATGTTGATGCGCAGTGGAACCAAGCTGAAATATTGGTCTTCCCTGCAGACCACTCTAAATATTTGTGTGAAGAAAGGCACCGAATAAAAGGTACCCTTGGCCCAGGCTCGTTGGTCTAGGGGTATGATTCTCGCTTCGGGTGCGAGAGGTCCCGGGTTCAACTCCCGGACGAGCCCTTCTTTCCGAAAGAAACACCAGACTTCACTGCAAGAATCGACGCTAACGAAACAAACAAAGACGAAACTTTTTTGTTAGCATTGAAGGAAAAGAGCCAATTTTGAACCAGATTTTTTACTTGCTCAGGCCTGCAAGGGGTCCTGACCAAATAAGACCCAGCAGAGCACTCAGCGGCTCGTTGGTCTAGGGGTATGATTCTCGCTTTGGGTGCGAGAGGTCCCGGGTTCAAATCCCGGACGAGCCCTTTTGTGCTTCCTCACCAATTCTTTGTCGGCCTCACTGTCTAACGCCTTTGTGCTGTGGAGATTTAGCCTCAGTTGGATGTTTATTTTTTCCCCCGTAGCCATCACATTGGGGCTTGTTGTTCTAGGGGAATGATTATCGCTTTGGGTGCAAGAGGTCCCGGGTTCAAATCCAGGACGAGCCCGCAGGCGTTATAGGTGCATTTCATTGAAATGTGTTAATTTTCAACTCTCGTCAGTGATCTAGAAAATTATGTTGTTGTTTTTTTCAACTAAATTCATAGCCAGTCAAGGCTCGTTGGTCTAGGGGTATGATTCTCGCTTAGGGTGCGAGAGGTCCCGGGTTCAAATCCCGGACGAGCCCTTCCCCACGCAAATATTTGTCATTATCATGTGCTTCTGTCAGCACTGTCTCACCTTTGCTGTACAGCATATAGCCGGCAGCTTTTCTGCAACTAAACACCACCACACCTCCCTTTCCTTTCAGATAAATATTGCTGCACAGAAGGCTCGACATAAGCTTTTGAGCAGCGTGGCTCGTTGGTCTAGGGGTATGATTCTCGCTTAGCGTGCGAGAGGTCCCGGGTTCAAATCCCGGAAGAGCTCTTTCCCACGCAACTTTCTGTCAGTATCATTTGTTTGTGTCAGCACTGTCTCTCCTTTGCTGTACAGCATGTAGCCGGCAGCTTTTCTGCAACTCAACACCACCCGACCTGCCTTTCCTTTCAGCTAAATATTGCTGCACAAAACGCTCGACAAAAGCGTTTGTGCAGCGTGGCTCGTTGGTCTAGGGGTATGATTCTCGCTTAGGGTGCGAGAGGTCCCGGGTTCAAATCCCGGACGAGCCCTCTGTTCTGTGAAACTCTGCAACTTTTGCTGCTAGCTGCCACCGGTGAACTGCTGCAGTTTGTTACCCAGGACTTACTTTAGGAAATGTTGATGCGCAGTGGAACCAAGCTGAAATATTGGTCTTCCCTGCAGACCACTCTAAATATTTGTGTGAAGAAAGGCACCGAATAAAAGGTACCCTTGGCCCAGGCTAGTTGGTCTAGGGGTATGATTCTCGCTTCGGGTGCGAGAGGTCCCGGGTTCAACTCCCGGACGAGCCCTTCTTTCCGAAAGAAACACCAGACTTCACTGCAAGAATCGACGCTAACGAAACAAACAAAGGCGAAACTTTTTTGTTAGCATTGAAGGAAAAGAGCCAATTTTGAACCAGATTTTTTACTTGCTCAGGCCTGCAAGGGGTCCTGACCAAATAAGACCCAGGAGAGCACTCAGCGGCTCGTTGGTCTAGGGGTATGATTCTCGCTTTGGGTGCGAGAGGTCCCGGGTTCAAATCCCGGACGAGCCCTTTTGTGCTTCCTCACCAATTCTTTGTCGGCCTCACTGTCTAACGCCTTTGTGCTGTGGAGATTTAGAGGTCCCGGGTTCAAATCCCGGACGAGCCCTTCCCCACGCAAATATTTGTCATTATCATGTGCTTGTGTCAGCACTGTCTCACCTTTGCTGTACAGCATATAGCCGGCAGCTTTTCTGCAACTAAACACCACCACACCTCCCTTTCCTTACAGATAAATATTGCTGCACAGAAGGCTCGACATAAGCTTTTGAGCAGCGTGGCTCGTTGGTCTAGGGGTATGATTCTCGCTTAGCGTGCGAGAGGTCCCGGGTTCAAATCCCGGAAGAGCCCTTTCCCACGCAACTTTCTGTCAGTATCATGTGTTTGTGTCAGCACTGTCTCTCCTTTGCTGTACAGCATGTAGCCGGCAGCTTTTCTGCAACTCAACACCACCCGACCTGCCTTTCCTTTCAGCTAAATATTGCTGCACAAAACGCTCGACAAAAGCGTTTGTGCAGCGTGGCTCGTTGGTCTAGGGGTATGATTCTCGCTTAGGGTGCGAGAGGTCCCGGGTTCAAATCCCGGACGAGCCCTCTGTTCTGTGAAACTCTGCAACTTTTGCTGCTAGCTGCCACCGGTGAACTGCTGCAGTTTGTTACCCAGGACTTACTTTAGGAAATGTTGATGCGCAGTGGAACCAAGCTGAAATATTGGTCTTCCCTGCAGACCACTCTAAATATTTGTGTGAAGAAAGGCACCGAATAAAAGGTACCCTTGGCCCAGGCTCGTTGGTCTAGGGGTATGATTCTCGCTTCGGGTGCGAGAGGTCCCGGGTTCAACTCCCGGACGAGCCCTTCTATCCGAAAGAAACGCCAGACTTCACTGCAAGAATCGACGCTAACGAAACAAACAAAGACGAAACTCTTTTGTTAGCATTGTAGGAAAAGAGCCAATTTTGAACCAGATTTTTTACTTGCTCAGGCCTGCAAGGGGTCCTGACCAAATAAGACCCAGGAGAGCACTCAGCGGCTCGTTGGTCTAGGGGTATGATTCTCGCTTTGGGTGCGAGAGGTCCCGGGTTCAAATCCCGGACGAGCCCTTTTGTGCTTCCTCACCAATTCTTTGTCGGCCTCACTGTCTAACGCCTTTGTGCTGTGGAGATTTAGAGGTCCCGGGTTCAAATCCCGGACGAGCCCTTCCCCACGCAAATATTTGTCATTATCATGTGCTTGTGTCAGCACTGTCTCACCTTTGTTGTACAGCATATAGCCGGCAGCTTTTCTGCAACTAAACACCACCACACCTCCCTTTCCTTACAGATAAATATTGCTGCACAGAAGGCTCGACATAAGCTTTTGAGCTGCGTGGCTCGTTGGTCTAGGGGTATGATTCTCGCTTAGCGTGCGAGAGGTCCCGGGTTCAAATCCCGGAAGAGCCCTTTCCCACGCAACTTTCTGTCAGTATCATGTGTTTGTGTCAGCACTGTCTCTCCTTTGCTGTACAGCATGTAGCCGGCAGCTTTTCTGCAACTCAACACCACCCGACCTGCCTTTCCTTTCAGCTAAATATTGCTGCACAAAACGCTCGACAAAAGCGTTTGTGCAGCGTGGCTCGTTGGTCTAGGGGTATGATTCTCGCTTAGGGTGCGAGAGGTCCCGGGTTCAAATCCCGGACGAGCCCTCTGTTCTGTGAAACTCTGCAACTTTTGCTGCTAGCTGCCACCGGTGAACTGCTGCAGTTTGTTACCCAGGACTTACTTTAGGAAATGTTGATGCGCAGTGGAACCAAGCTGAAATATTGGTCTTCCCTGCAGACCACTCTAAATATTTGTGTGAAGAAAGGCACCGAATAAAAGGTACCCTTGGCCCAGGCTCGTTGGTCTAGGGGTATGATTCTCGCTTCGGGTGCGAGAGGTCCCGGGTTCAACTCCCGGACGAGCCCTTCTTTCCGAAAGAAACACCAGACTTCACTGCAAGAATCGACGCTAACGAAACAAACAAAGACGAAACTTTTTTGTTAGCATTGAAGGAAAAGAGCCAATTTTGAACCAGATTTTTTACTTGCTCAGGCCTGCAAGGGGTCCTGACCAAATAAGACCCAGCAGAGCACTCAGCGGCTCGTTGGTCTAGGGGTATGATTCTCGCTTTGGGTGCGAGAGGTCCCGGGTTCAAATCCCGGACGAGCCCTTTTGTGCTTCCTCACCAATTCTTTGTCGGCCTCACTGTCTAACGCCTTTGTGCTGTGGAGATTTAGAGGTCCCGGGTTCAAATCCCGGACGAGCCCTTCCCCACGCAAATATTTGTCATTATCATGTGCTTCTGTCAGCACTGTCTCACCTTTGCTGTACAGCATATAGCCGGCAGCTTTTCTGCAACTAAACACCACCACACCTCCCTTTCCTTTCAGATAAATATTACTGCACAGAAGGCTCGACATAAGCTTTTGAGCAGCGTGGCTCGTTGGTCTAGGGGTATGATTCTCGCTTAGCGTGCGAGAGGTCCCGGGTTCAAATCCCGGAAGAGCCCTTTCCCACGCAACTTTCTGTCAGTATCATGTGTTTGTGTCAGCACTGTCTCTCCTTTGCTGTACAGCATGTAGCCGGCAGCTTTTCTGCAACTCAACACCACCCGACCTGCCTTTCCTTTCAGCTAAATATTGCTGCACAAAACGCTCGACAAAAGCGTTTGTGCAGCGTGGCTCGTTGGTCTAGGGGTATGATTCTCGCTTAGGGTGCGAGAGCTCCCGGGTTCAAATCACGGACGAGCCCTCTGTTCTGTGAAACTCTGCAACTTTTGCTGCTAGCTGCCACCGGTGAACTGCTGCAGTTTGTTACCCAGGACTTACTTTAGGAAATGTTGATGCGCAGTGGAACCAAGCTGAAATATTGGTCTTCCCTGCAGACCACTCTAAATATTTGTGTGAAGAAAGGCACCGAATAAAAGGTAACGTTGGCCCAGGCTCGTTGGTCTAGGGGTATGATTCTCGCTTCGGGTGCGAGAGGTCCCGGGTTCAACTCCCGGACGAGCCCTTCTATCCTGACCAAATAAGACCCAGGAGAGCACTCAGCGGCTCGTTGGTCTAGGGGTATGATTCTCGCTTTGGGTGCGAGAGGTCCCGGGTTCAAATCCCGGACGAGCCCTTTTGTGCTTCCTCACCAATTCTTTGTCGGCCTCACTGTCTAACGCCTTTGTGCTGTGGAGATTTAGAGGTCCCGGGTTCAAATCCCGGACGAGCCCTTCCCCACGCAAATATTTGTCATTATCATGTGCTTGTGTCAGCACTGTCTCACCTTTGTTGTACAGCATATAGCCGGCAGCTTTTCTGCAACTAAACACCACCACACCTCCCTTTCCTTACAGATAAATATTGCTGCACAGAAGGCTCGACATAAGCTTTTGAGCTGCGTGGCTCGTTGGTCTAGGGGTATGATTCTCGCTTAGCGTGCGAGAGGTCCCGGGTTCAAATCCCGGAAGAGCCCTTTCCCACGCAACTTTCTGTCAGTATCATGTGTTTGTGTCAGCACTGTCTCTCCTTTGCTGTACAGCATGTAGCCGGCAGCTTTTCTGCAACTCAACACCACCCGACCTGCCTTTCCTTTCAGCTAAATATTGCTGCACAAAACGCTCGACAAAAGCGTTTGTGCAGCGTGGCTCGTTGGTCTAGGGGTATGATTCTCGCTTAGGGTGCGAGAGGTCCCGGGTTCAAATCCCGGACGAGCCCTCTGTTCTGTGAAACTCTGCAACTTTTGCTGCTAGCTGCCACCGGTGAACTGCTGCAGTTTGTTACCCAGGACTTACTTTAGGAAATGTTGATGCGCAGTGGAACCAAGCTGAAATATTGGTCTTCCCTGCAGACCACTCTAAATATTTGTGTGAAGAAAGGCACCGAATAAAAGGTACCCTTGGCCCAGGCTCGTTGGTCTAGGGGTATGATTCTCGCTTCGGGTGCGAGAGGTCCCGGGTTCAACTCCCGGACGAGCCCTTCTTTCCGAAAGAAACACCAGACTTCACTGCAAGAATCGACGCTAACGAAACAAACAAAGACGAAACTTTTTTGTTAGCATTGAAGGAAAAGAGCCAATTTTGAACCAGATTTTTTACTTGCTCAGGCCTGCACGGGGTCCTGACCAAATAAGACCCAGCAGAGCACTCAGCGGCTCGTTGGTCTAGGGGTATGATTCTCGCTTTGGGTGCGAGAGGTCCCGGGTTCAAATCCCGGACGAGCCCTTTTGTGCTTCCTCACCAATTCTTTGTCGGCCTCACTGTCTAACGCCTTTGTGCTGTGGAGATTTAGAGGTCCCGGGTTCAAATCCCGGACGAGCCCTTCCCCACGCAAATATTTGTCATTATCATGTGCTTCTGTCAGCACTGTCTCACCTTTGCTGTACAGCATATAGCCGGCAGCTTTTCTGCAACTAAACACCACCACACCTCCCTTTCCTTTCAGATAAATATTACTGCACAGAAGGCTCGACATAAGCTTTTGAGCAGCGTGGCTCGTTGGTCTAGGGGTATGATTCTCGCTTAGCGTGCGAGAGGTCCCGGGTTCAAATCCCGGAAGAGCCCTTTCCCACGCAACTTTCTGTCAGTATCATGTGTTTGTGTCAGCACTGTCTCTCCTTTGCTGTACAGCATGTAGCCGGCAGCTTTTCTGCAACTCAACACCACCCGACCTGCCTTTCCTTTCAGCTAAATATTGCTGCACAAAACGCTCGACAAAAGCGTTTGTGCAGCGTGGCTCGTTGGTCTAGGGGTATGATTCTCGCTTAGGGTGCGAGAGCTCCCGGGTTCAAATCACGGACGAGCCCTCTGTTCTGTGAAACTCTGCAACTTTTGCTGCTAGCTGCCACCGGTGAACTGCTGCAGTTTGTTACCCAGGACTTACTTTAGGAAATGTTGATGCGCAGTGGAACCAAGCTGAAATATTGGTCTTCCCTGCAGACCACTCTAAATATTTGTGTGAAGAAAGGCACCGAATAAAAGGTAACGTTGGCCCAGGCTCGTTGGTCTAGGGGTATGATTCTCGCTTCGGGTGCGAGAGGTCCCGGGTTCAACTCCCGGACGAGCCCTTCTATCCGAAAGAAACGCCAGACTTCACTGCAAGAATCGACGCTAACGAAACATACAAAGACGAAACTCTTTTGTTAGCATTGAAGGAAAAGAGCCAATTTTGAACCAGATTTTTTACTTGCTCAGGCCTGCAAGTGGTCCTGACCAAATAAGACCCAGGAGAGCACTCAGCGGCTCGTTGGTCTAGGGGTATGATTCTCGCTTTGGGTGCGAGAGGTCCCGGGTTCAAATCCCGGACGAGCCCTTTTGTGCTTCCTCACCAATTCTTTGTCGGCCTCACTGTCTAACGCCTTTGTGCTGTGGAGATTTAGCCTCAGTTGGATGTTTATTTTTTCCCCCGTAGCCATCACATTGGGGCTTGTTGTTCTAGGGGAATGATTATCGCTTTGGGTGCGAGAGGTCCCGGGTTCAAATCCAGGACGAGCCCGCAGGCGTTATAGGTGCATTTCATTGAAATGTGTTAATTTTCAACTCTCGTCAGTGATCTAGAAAATTATGTTGTTGTTTTTTTCAACTAAATTCATAGCCAGTCAAGGCTCGTTGGTCTAGGGGTATGATTCTCGCTTAGGGTGCGAGAGGTCCCGGGTTCAAATCCCGGACGAGCCCTTCCCCACGCAAATATTTGTCATTATCATGTGCTTGTGTCAGCACTGTCTCACCTTTGCTGTACAGCATATAGCCGGCAGCTTTTCTGCAACTAAACACATCCACACCTCCCTTTCCTTTCAGATAAATATTGCTGCACAGAAGGCTCGACATAAGCTTTTGAGCAGCGTGGCTCGTTGGTCTAGGGGTATGATTCTCGCTTAGGGTGCGAGAGGTCCCGGGTTCAAATCCCGGAAGAGCCCTTTCCCACGCAACTTTCTGTCAGTATCATGTGTTTGTGTCAGCACTGTCTCTCCTTTGCTGTACAGCATGTAGCCGGCAGCTTTTCTGCAACTCAACACCACCCGACCTGCCTTTCCTTTCAGCTAAATATTGCTGCACAAAACGCTCGACAAAAGCGTTTGTGCAGTGTGGCTCGTTGGTCTAGGGGTATGATTCTCGCTTAGGGTGCGAGAGGTCCCGGGTTCAAATCCCGGACGAGCCCTCTGTTCTGTGAAACTCTGCAACTTTTGCTGCTAGCTGCCACCGGTGAACTGCTGCAGTTTGTTACCCAGGACTTACTTTAGGAAATGTTGATGCGCAGTGGAACCAAGCTGAAATATTGGTCTTCCCTGCAGACCACTCTAAATATTTGTGTGAAGAAAGGCACCGAATAAAAGGTAACGTTGGCCCAGGCTCGTTGGTCTAGGGGTATGATTCTCGCTTCGGGTGCGAGAGGTCCCGGGTTCAACTCCCGGACGAGCCCTTCTATCCGAAAGAAACGCCAGACTTCACTGCAAGAATCGACGCTAACGAAACATACAAAGACGAAACTCTTTTGTTAGCATTGAAGGAAAAGAGCCAATTTTGAACCAGATTTTTTACTTGCTCAGGCCTGCAAGTGGTCCTGACCAAATAAGACCCAGGAGAGCACTCAGCGGCTCGTTGGTCTAGGGGTATGATTCTCGCTTTGGGTGCGAGAGGTCCCGGGTTCAAATCCCGGACGAGCCCTTTTGTGCTTCCTCACCAATTCTTTGTCGGCCTCACTGTCTAACGCCTTTGTGCTGTGGAGATTTAGCCTCAGTTGGATGTTTATTTTTTCCCCCGTAGCCATCACATTAGGGGTTTTTGTTCTAGGGGAATGATTATCGCTTTGGGTGCGAGAGGTCCCGGGTTCAAATCCAGGACGAGCCCGCAGGCGTTATAGGTGCATTTCATTGAAATGTGTTAATTTTCAACTCTCGTCAGTGATCTAGAAAATTATGTTGTTTTTTTCAACTAAATTCATAGCCAGTCAAGGCTCGTTGGTCTAGGGGTATGATTCTCGCTTAGGGTGCGAGAGGTCCCGGGTTCAAATCCCGGACGAGCCCTTCCCCACGCAAATATTTGTCATTATCATGTGCTTGTGTCAGCACTGTCTCCCCTTTGCTGTACAGCATATAGCCGGCAGCTTTTCTGCAACTAAACACCACCACACCTCCCTTTCCTTTCAGATAAATATTGCTGCACAGAAGGCTCGACATAAGCTTTTGAGCAGCGTGGCTCGTTGGTCTAGGGGTATGATTCTCGCTTAGCGTGCGAGAGGTCCCGGGTTCAAATCCCGGAAGAGCCCTTTCCCACGCAACTTTCTGTCAGTATCATGTGTTTGTGTCAGCACTGTCTCTCCTTTGCTGTACAGCATGTAGCCGGCAGCTTTTCTGCAACTCAACACCACCCGACCTGCCTTTCCTTTCAGCTAAATATTGCTGCACAAAACGCTCGACAAAAGCGTTTGTGCAGCGTGGCTCGTTGGTCTAGGGGTATGATTCTCGCTTAGGGTGCGAGAGGTCCCGGGTTCAAATCCCGGACGAGCCCTCTGTTCTGTGAAACTCTGCAACTTTTGATGCTAGCTGCCACCGGTGAACTGCTGCAGTTTGTTACCCAGGACTTACTTTAGGAAATGTTGATGCGCAGTGGAACCAAGCTGAAATATTGGTCTTCCCTGCAGACCACTCTAAATATTTGTGTGAAGAAAGGCACCGAATAAAAGGTACCCTTGGCCTTGGCTCGTTGGTCTAGGGGTATGATTCTCGCTTTGGGTGCGAGAGGTCCCGGGTTCAACTCCCGGATGAGCCCTTCTTTCCGAAAGAAACGCCAGACTTCACTGCAAGAATCGACGCTAACGAAACAAACAAAGACGAAACTCTTTTGTTAGCATTGAAGGAAAAGAGCCAATTTTGAACCAGATTTTTTACTTGCTCAGGCCTGCAAGGGGTCCCGACCAAATAAGACCCAGGAGAGCACTCAGCGGCTCGTTGGTCTAGGGGTATGATTCTCGCTTTGGGTGCGAGAGGTCCCGGGTTCAAATCCCGAACGAGCCCTTTTGTGCTTCCTCACCAATTCTTTGTCGGCCTCACTGTCTAACGCCTTTGTGCTGTGGAGATTTAGCCTCAGTTGGATGTTTATTTTTCCCCCCGTAGCCATCACATTGGGGCTTGTTGTTCTAGGGGAATGATTATCGCTTTGGGTGCGAGAGGTCCCGGGTTCAAATCCAGGACGAGCCCGCAGGCGTTATAGGTGCATTTCATTGAAATGTGTTAATTTTCAACTCTTGTCAGTGATCTAGAAAATTATGTTGTTGTTTTTTTCAACTAAATTCATAGCCAGTCAAGGCTCGTTGGTCTAGGGGTATGATTCTCGCTTAGGGTGCGAGAGGTCCCGGGTTCAAATCCCGGACGAGCCCTTCGCCACGCAAATATTTGTCAGTATCATGTGTTTGTGTCAGCACTGTCTCTCCTTTGCTGTACAGCATGTAGCCGGCAGCTTTTCTGCAACTCAACACCACCCGACCTCCCTTTCCTTTCAGCTAAATATTGCTGCACAAAACGCTCGACAAAAGTGTTTGTGCAGCGTGGCTCGTTGGTCTAGGGGTATGATTCTCGCTTAGGGTGCGAGAGGTCCCGGGTTCAAATCCCGGACGAGCCCTCTGTTCTGTGAAACTCTGCAACTTTTGCTGCTAGCTGCCACCGGTGAACTGCTGCAGTTTGTTACCCAGGACTTACTTTAGGAAATGTTGATGCGCAGTGGAACCAAGCTGAAATATTGGTCTTCCCTGCAGACCACTCTAAATATTTGTGTGAAGAAAGGCACCGAATAAAAGGTACAATTGACCCAGGCTCGTTGGTCTAGGGGTATGATTCTCGCTTCGGGTGCGAGAGGTCCCGGGTTCAACTCCCGGACGAGCCCTTCTATCCGAAAGAAACGCCAGACTTCACTGCAAGCATCGACGCTAACGAAACAAACTAAGACGAAACTCTTTTGTTAGCATTGAAGGAAAAGAGCCAATTTTGAACCAGATTTTTTACTTGCTCAGGCCTGCAAGTGGTCCTGACCAAATAAGACCCAGGAGAGCACTCAGCGGCTCGTTGGTCTAGGGGTATGATTCTCGCTTTGGGTGCGAGAGGTCCCGGGTTCAAATCCCGGACGAGCCCTTTTGTGCTTCCTCACCAATTCTTTGTCGGCCTCACTGTCTAACGCCTTTGTGCTGTGGAGATTTAGCCTCAGTTGGATGTTTATTTTTTCCCCCGTAGCCATCACATTGGGGCTTGTTGTTCTAGGGGAATGATTATCGCTTTGGGTGCGAGAGGTCCCGGGTTCAAATCCAGGACGAGCCCGCAGGCGTTATAGGTGCATTTCATTGAAATGTGTTAATTTTCAACTCTCGTCAGTGATCTAGAAAATTATGTTGTTGTTTTTTTCAACTAATTTCATAGCCAGTCAAGGCTCGTTGGTCTAGGGGTATGATTCTCGCTTAGGGTGCGAGAGGTCCCGGGTTCAAATCCCGGACCAGCCCTTCCCCACGCAAATATTTGTCATTATCATGTGCTTGTGTCAGCACTGTCTCACCTTTGCTGTACAGCATATAGCCGGCAGCTTTTCTGCAACTAAACACCACCACACCTCCCTTTCCTTTCAGATAAATATTGCTGCACAGAAGGCTCGACATAAGCTTTTGAGCAGCGTGGCTCGTTGGTCTAGGGGTATGATTCTCGCTTAGGGTGCGAGAGGTCCCGGGTTCAAATCCCGGAAGAGCCCTTTCCCACGCAACTTTCTGTCAGTATCATGTGTTTGTGTCAGCACTGTCTCTCCTTTGCTGTACAGCATGTAGCCGGCAGCTTTTCTGCAACTCAACACCACCCGACCTGCCTTTCCTTTCAGCTAAATATTGCTGCACAAAACGCTCGACAAAAGCGTTTGTGCAGCTTGGCTCGTTGGTCTAGGGGTATGATTCTCGCTTAGGGTGCGAGAGGTCCCGGGTTCAAATCCCGGACGAGCCCTCTGTTCTGTGAAACTCTGCAACTTTTGCTGCTAGCTGCCACCGGTGAACTGCTGCAGTTTGTTACCCAGGACTTACTTTAGGAAATGTTGATGCGCAGTGGAACCAAGCTGAAATATTGGTCTTCCCTGCAGACCACTCTAAATATTTGTGTGAAGAAAGGCACCGAATAAAAGGTACCCTTGGCCCAGGCTCGTTGGTCTAGGGGTATGATTCTCGCTTCGGGTGCGAGAGGTCCCGGGTTCAACTCCCGGACGAGCCCTTCTTTCCGAAAGAAACGCCAGACTTCACTGCAAGAATCGACGCTAACGAAACAAACAAAGACGAAACTTTTTTGTTAGCATTGAAGGAAAAGAGCCAATTTTGAACCAGATTTTTTACTTGCTCAGGCCTGCAAGGGGTCCTGACCAAATAAGACCCAGGAGAGCACTCAGCGGCTCGTTGGTCTAGGGGTATGATTCTCGCTTTGGGTGCGAGAGGTCCCGGGTTCAAATCCCGGACGAGCCCTTTTGTGCTTCCTCACCAATTCTTTGTCGGCCTCACTTTCTAACGCCTTTGTGCTGTGGAGATTTAGAGGTCCCGGGTTCAAATCCCGGACGAGCCCTTCCCCACGCAAATATTTGTCATTATCATGTGCTTCTGTCAGCACTGTCTCACCTTTGCTGTACAGCATATAGCCGGCAGCTTTTCTGCAACTAAACACCACCACACCTCCCTTTCCTTTCAGATAAATATTGCTGCACAGAAGGCTCGACATAAGCTTTTGAGCAGCGTGGCTCGTTGGTCTAGGGGTATGATTCTCGCTTAGCGTGCGAGAGGTCCCGGGTTCAAATCCCGGAAGAGCCCTTTCCCACGCAACTTTCTGTCAGTATCATTTGTTTGTGTCAGCACTGTCTCTCCTTTGCTGTACAGCATGTAGCCGGCAGCTTTTCTGCAACTCAACACCACCCGACCTGCCTTTCCTTTCAGCTAAATATTGCTGCACAAAACGCTCGACAAAAGCGTTTGTGCAGCGTGGCTCGTTGGTCTAGGGGTATGATTCTCGCTTAGGGTGCGAGAGGTCCCGGGTTCAAATCCCGGACGAGCCCTCTGTTCTGTGAAACTCTGCAACTTTTGCTGCTAGCTGCCACCGGTGAACTGCTGCAGTTTGTTACCCAGGACTTACTTTAGGAAATGTTGATGCGCAGTGGAACCAAGCTGAAATATTGGTCTTCCCTGCAGACCACTCTAAATATTTGTGTGAAGAAAGGCACCGAATAAAAGGTACCCTTGGCCTTGGCTCGTTGGTCTAGGGGTATGATTCTCGCTTTGGGTGCGAGAGGTCCCGGGTTCAACTCCCGGATGAGCCCTTCTTTCCGAAAGAAACGCCAGACTTCACTGCAAGAATCGACGCTAACGAAACAAACAAAGACGAAACTCTTTTGTTAGCATTGAAGGAAAAGAGCCAATTTTGAACCAGATTTTTTACTTGCTCAGGCCTGCAAGGGGTCCCGACCAAATAAGACCCAGGAGAGCACTCAGCGGCTCGTTGGTCTAGGGGTATGATTCTCGCTTTGGGTGCGAGAGGTCCCGGGTTCAAATCCCGAACGAGCCCTTTTGTGCTTCCTCACCAATTCTTTGTCGGCCTCACTGTCTAACGCCTTTGTGCTGTGGAGATTTAGCCTCAGTTGGATGTTTATTTTTCCCCCCGTAGCCATCACATTGGGGCTTGTTGTTCTAGGGGAATGATTATCGCTTTGGGTGCGAGAGGTCCCGGGTTCAAATCCAGGACGAGCCCGCAGGCGTTATAGGTGCATTTCATTGAAATGTGTTAATTTTCAACTCTTGTCAGTGATCTAGAAAATTATGTTGTTGTTTTTTTCAACTAAATTCATAGCCAGTCAAGGCACGTTGGTCTAGGGGTATGATTCTCGCTTAGGGTGCGAGAGGTCCCGGGTTCAAATCCCGGACGAGCCCTTCGCCACGCAAATATTTGTCAGTATCATGTGTTTGTGTCAGCACTGTCTCTCCTTTGCTGTACAGCATGTAGCCGGCAGCTTTTCTGCAACTCAACACCACCCGACCTGCCTTTCCTTTCAGCTAAATATTGCTGCACAAAACGCTCGACAAAAGTGTTTGTGCAGCGTGGCTCGTTGGTCTAGGGGTATGATTCTCGCTTTGGGTGCGAGAGGTCCCGGGTTCAAATCCCGGACGAGCCCTTTTGTGCTTCCTCACCAATTCTTTGTCGGCCTCACTGTCTAACGCCTTTGTGCTGTGGAGATTTAGAGGTCCCGGGTTCAAATCCCGGACGAGCCCTTCCCCACGCAAATATTTGTCATTATCATGTGCTTCTGTCAGCACTGTCTCACCTTTGCTGTACAGCATATAGCCGGCAGCTTTTCTGCAACTAAACACCACCACACCTCCCTTTCCTTTCAGATAAATATTGCTGCACAGAAGGCTCGACATAAGCTTTTGAGCAGCGTGGTTCGTTGGTCTAGGGGTTTGATTCTCGCTTAGCGTGCGAGAGGTCCCGGGTTCAAATCCCGGAAGAGCCCTTTCCCACGCAACTTTCTGTCAGTATCATGTGTTTGTGTCAGCACTGTCTCTCCTTTGCTGTACAGCATGTAGCCGGCAGCTTTTCTGCAACTCAACACCACCCGACCTGCCTTTCCTTTCAGCTAAATATTGCTGCACAAAACGCTCGACAAAAGCGTTTGTGCAGCGTGGCTCGTTGGTCTAGGGGTATGATTCTCGCTTAGGGTGCGAGAGGTCCCGGGTTCAAATCACGGACGAGCCCTCTGTTCTGTGAAACTCTGCAACTTTTGATGCTAGCTGCCACCGGTGAACTGCTGCAGTTTGTTTCCCAGGACTTACTTTAGGAAATGTTAATGCGCAGTGGAACCAAGCTGAAATATTGGTCTTCCCTGCAGACCACTCTAAATATTTGTGTGAAGAAAGGCACCGAATAAAAGGTAGCGGTGCCGGGAGAACGAGAGACTGTCAATTGCCATCCAATCACGTATCACTATTGCCATCTTTCCATTTATGTTCACAGCCAATCAATAAAGCCTAATCCCATCATCTCCGTTTCCTTCCAGCCAGTCACTATGCCCCATTTCCAATATTTTTTTTTTATACGTATGCATCAATCACGTATCAGTATGTGTATCTTTACCTCACAGCTTACAGCCAATAAAAAAAGTCCATTTACAAAATCTCGTCTCCTTGCCTTTGTTGACAACCAATCACTATCCTTCGTTCCCAAAAACTTTCCATCTACCTGACGGAGCATCGCCAGAGGTTAATCAGCGGTCCAGCGGTTTTGAAAAAAAAAAAAAAAGTTTGGACTCTAACGTTACAGGTGCCAGAGTACTGGATTTACGTTGGATTTAACAGTTACATACATCGATATCGAGGTAAGAAGCCGACAATGTTGTTATATTTAGTTAAGTGGCTGGTTAGCTAACGTAACGTTACAGAACGTCTTATTTATGTCTAGAGGTTAAGGGGCAGTTTCATTATTTTTAATGGACTTTACATGTTTACATTAATATAATTACTATCGTGCATAGGCTTTGTTACTGTCATAATGTATGTTATTACGTTATTATGTTTACATTAAGTTGGCTAAAAATAGCTAGCCTATAGGTTAGGCTACCTCTGGCCGCTATATGGCTGCATTATGCATAACGTTAATTAGCCTATAAGTTTTGGGCGCCAGTTTTTACTGAGGTAAACCAATTCTGTCTGTTAATTTTAGCTGTAATGCAATTCAATACAATACATAGGCTAACCATAAAGCTGCACCTTTATTATCATGACGTAATATAGGGTTTGTGTTGTTTTTGTGGGTTAATCGATAATAAACATAATGTAGACTAATTGTAAGCCTTTGTAATCGAAATGGTATGTAATAATCTGATTTTTATGGCATATTATTATACCCACACACCACATCATCCCTTCCTCCTAAATATTAAACTATAACCTTGTCCAAAAACACTCAGATGAAATATGTGCTATGTGAAATAAATGTATGAAACTGATTAACTACTCAGTTCTACTGAATAGTCATAAACTTTGTATTTTGCCACACACTATCTTCTATTGGAAGATGGCTTCCAAACACAAGAAGCACAGGGCTATGAGTGACGATGAATGGGTGGCCCGCCTGCGCAGATTTGCCACACAGGGGGTCTGGCCTTCTGAGGCAGGGAACAGACCGGCACCACGCCAGAGGAAATGGCATGAACTGTACCAGAAGGTAAACTTGGACATGTACATAAACACAGGAAATCTATGTCATTACAGGGAACAGATAGTTATGATTCATTGTCATATGTTACAGATTGAGAAGTGTCCACTACAACAAAGGGGCCAAATGTCTCTGTTTGGGGGGACACAGACATGTAACTGTGGTTTCCACACGAAAAAGGTATAAGAAGTGTTTCATAAAAGTGTGATGTGTTGATGGTGTATTGTGTATTTTTTTTAATTTAATTTCCTTTTCTGTTAAACTGTAGCCTTCCAGTGTGGCCCCTGTGTCATCCACACCATCCATGTCACCACCTGTAACACCTGGGCAGTCAGGAACGGCATCCGGGAAGGCACCTTTAAAGCCTACTTTGACTTTGACATCGGTAAATGCATGTCTTTATGCAGATATTTATGTTATCATACGTTATAACATTTTAAAACGCTTCACATAATGTTACTAATTTCTTTTTGTCAGTTTACAAAGCCACGGTATGGTGGGTCCCATGGTGCAGCTTTAAAGCCAAACCTAGGTGTGGCAAGGACGCATGCAACCAAGGTATAGTCAAGAAAATGAAACTTCATTCCATAAAGATATGCTGAGTTTATCTAATCATCGTTACTGCAATTCCTGATAATGATAGATTATTTCATTCAATACTGTAAACTGTGCTCTCTTATTCTTGCAGCCTATTAGCACTTCTGCATTGTCCAGCCCTGCACCTAGGACACCATCACCTGCCCGCAGTCCCAGGCCGGATATTCAGACCGTCTCTCCCCTGTCTCTTCCTCCCTCTTCTGCGTCTGCATCGCCTGCTCGCAGTCCCAGGCTGTATATTCAGACTGTCTCCCCCCTGTCTCTTCCTCCTTCTTCTGTGTCTGAAGTCACCTCTGCTTCCTGTGCTCCAGGAGCTGTTTCTAGAGTTGTGAGTACCTCTTTAATTGAAACGTTTTCTTCACACTAATATTGTTGGATCACATAAATATGCTACATTTTGAACAAACATTCCTCACAAGTGGCTTGTAATCATATCTATGTTTGTCTTTTTTAATACATTAGGAAGTGTCAGCCGCTGCCTCCTCTGGGACGTCCTCTGATTCCGTCACCTCTGTTATCAGCTCCGCCTGTGTTCCCTCTGCTGCTCCATCTTCAGCTGAATCCTCGGTCCAGCCTGCTGAAAATACAGTGACCGCTCCAGGTTCAGAGTCTGGATGGCTTCCCGCGAAGTTGATGAAAACCATACCACCACAGGATCAGAGGTGGATTTCAGCAGCTTTGTGGAAGCAACATCGGCTTCGTACTGACCTGAAGCTGTGGTATGATCCACCAGAGCCAGCTCTGATTTATCATCAAGGCCCCGCTCCAGAGCGCTTCTTCACACACAGGCTTCTACTGTGGATGCCATACCATCTCTGGAAGGTCAGGCTGTCCTGTCTTGTGTGTGGGGGGCAGCTCACAGGCTATGGGGCACACAAGAGAGCCCGGCAGGTACTAGATGTAGATCGCTACTACCTGATGATTACAGAGACTCTCTGGTGCAGTGGATGCAAAACGGCCTTGATTTCCACCAGCAAGGCCATCTTGGACCAGCTGGACTTAGCCCACAAACTAGAATTTAGGCTGATCCTAACTCGAAAGTGAGTATACTGAGATTTAGCTTGTGTAATAAATGTTTGTCATTTAAAACACAATTGAGATGAGCTGGTTTTAATGTTTGTGTCTTTATGTCTCTCTTTCCCTTTGTTTTATTCAGATATGCCTGTGACATGCGGGTCATTAGGTTCCTCAGGGAGAGGGCCCTGGGCAACAGCCCTTCTCGCTTAGTGAGGCAGCTGCGGGAGAACCACAGCGAGGAGTGGCTGAAGCGTCTTTGCCGGTACCTTGGTGCCTGCTCAGACTTCACCTCCCAGCCAAGCCTGCTCCCTGTACGATTTCAGGAGCCACCTGAGCCGGAAACCATCCCCTCCCACAGATGGATGCTGGCTGTTTATGGGCGGGACATCTTGTGCAGGCTGGACCATATCAAAGCCAGCATAACCTCCACATATGGCTGCATCCTAAAAATGGACTCCACCAAAAAAGTAACTACTTTTATATTTCAATCAAAATAATTGGAAATACACCATTAGTAGTAGTACAGACCTGAAATATGGAAGTAATGTTTCATATATAAATAATTTTGCATCACTCACTGTCTTTTCTGTGTGATTACAGATAACAAAGAAGCTGTCGGGGTTGGCGAAAGGAACAGCGCTGTGGCTGACATCTGTCAGCAATGAGGTGGGCCAGATCCTCATCAGTGTCCTGACGGCTCAGGAGGGTCCTGCCCTGGACCGTATGGCAGCAGACCTCATCCGGAGGTACACAGATGCGGGTGTGGCTCCGCCTCAGCTCCTCTATGTGGACTGTGACTGCTGTCGGGAGGGCACTGGGCAGACCAAGCTCAAGCAGCGATTTGGTGGGTGGCCAGACTTGGTGGTAAAGCTGGACATCTACCACTTCATGCGGCGACTGGCAGCTGGGTGCACCAAGGATGCTCATCCTCTTTACCCCATTTTCATGGCACGCATGTCTTCGTGCATTTTTGAATGGGACAGTGGGGATGTGTCTCTGCTGAGGCAGGCCAAGAGGGAGCAGCTGAGACGTGAAGGTGTCCCTGGCATCACCGGCACTATGGTGGACCAACGGATCACCAAGGAGGAATTGGCCCTGCACTGCCGAAGGCGGACAAGAGGAGAGCAGCAGACCATCTTGCTGATCGAGCACCTCCTCAGCGAGCTAATGGGGGTAAAGGGTCGAGACCTTCTTGGTGTCCCTCTCTTGGACCAGGAGAGGATGCAGCACATCTGGCAAGTCCAGAAAAGGCACGTAAAGTGCATTCAGGACGAACCAGGTGTGCTGCTCTACACACAGACTGGCACCACCACCAAAGAGGGTATTGTGCTGCCAAACTACAGGTGTGCAAGGGGCTCCACATCACTGGAGTCCTTTCATCTCCATCTGAACAGGTTCATTCCAGGTCAGTATAAATCATTACTCATCAGAAATATCAATGGTGACACAATTAATGTCTATCAAATAGCAAAGCACAACAAATTAACTTGCAGTTATTGATCTTATCTAAAGGAACAAGTGCCAACAGCTTAAATTTCCAGCTGTACCTCCTGGAAGGCCTGAACAGGTGGAATCAGGACCGTAAGATGGCATCTCTGGCAGGCAAACCTCCGTCCCTGTTAAGCTACTCCGGGGACCTGGTGCACTGTGTCAACACCCACAGTGTTAAGGTGCTTGGAAGACAGCTTGTTCCATCTTTTCAGCCACCTTCTGTCTATACTGGTGAGTTTTAGCTTTAAATTGCTTTTTATATTCATAAAAAAATTATATTCATATTAATTTTCTGAAAACTGCGTTCCCCTGTCTGTTCCAGGTGAACTCATAGGTATAGATTACCTGTACCGGCAAACAGGGCAGGCCATGCAGGACGTGGATCCTGACTCTGAGGCGACCGATCAGATGTTGGAGGATGTGGGCACGGAGGAGGAGTTGGAGGACGAGGGCTTCGGAGATAGCAACCTGGATCCCACTATTGAGGTGCTGGACCTGTCCCCTGGCTCATTACCTGCCTCGACCAGTGTAGCCAGCACTCCTGCCTCTGTCCAGACTGGGTCTGCTAACACCACTACAGCAGCACCTAAGCAACAACTGGTAACTATTCTTAATAATAACAGTACAAGTAGTATTATTTGTATAGCACTATTAACTTTAATTGTATTTGCCTTATTCATAATAATAACAGTACAAGTAGTATTATTTGTATAGCACTATTAACTTTAATTGTATTTGCCTTATTCACCCGGCGGCCATTACGAGGCTGAGGGGTACACTTGCCATTACACCTCAGTCCAGCAGATGGTGGTGGTAATGCACTCCTTTTGCAAACTGCCAAAAAAAACTCACTGAAGAAGAAGAAAAGGCCAGTGAACCCTTCTTCTTTTTCAGTGAGTTTTTTTTAGCAGGTTGCAAACGGAGTGCATTACCACCACCATCTGCTGGACTGAGGTGTAATGGCAAGTGTACCCCTCAGCCTCGTAATGGCCGCCGGGTGAATAAGGCGAATAGCACAATGAAAAGAAAAATAGAAACAAACAAAATACCATTAATACAATCTAAAGAGTAAATACATTAATAAAAAGCAAAGTAAAAAAAGATAGATTAAATTCCATAAACATGTTTTTTTTTTTTTTAAGTCTTTCAACTCCATGACCAGGGTGCCCTCTGGTCCATCCTCCACGACCACCTACGCCGCCTCTGGTCCATCTGCCACGTCCACCTACGCCGCCGCCGCCTCTGGTCCATCTGCCATGTCCACCTACGCCGCCTCTGGTCCATCTGCCATGTCCACCTACGCCGCCTCTGGTCCATCTGCCACGTCCACCTACGCCGCCTCTGGTCCATCTGCCACGACCACCTACGCCGCCTCTGGTCCATCTGCCACGTCCACCTACGCCGCCTCTGGTCCATCCTCCACGACCACCTACGCCGCCTCTGGTCCATCTGCCACGTCCACCTACGCCGCCGCCGCCTCTGGTCCATCCTCCACGACCACCTACGCCGCCTCTGGTCCATCCTCCACGACCACCTACGCCGCCTCTGGTCCATCCTCCACGACCACCTACGCCGCCGCCGCCTCTGGTCCATCTGCCACGTCCACCTACGCCGCCGCCGCCTCTGGTCCATCTGCCATGTCCACCTACGCCGCCTCTGGTCCATCTGCCATGTCCACCTACGCCGCCTCTGGTCCATCTGCCATGTCCACCTACGCCGCCTCTGGTCCATCTGCCACGTCCACCTACGCCGCCTCTGGTCCATCTGCCATGTCCACCTACGCCGCCTCTGGTCCATCTGCCACGACCACCTACGCCGCCGCCGCCTCTGGTCCAGTTGCCACGTCCACCTACGCCGCCTCTGGTCCAGTTGCCATGTCCACCTACGCCGCCTCTGGTCCATCCTCCATGACCACCTACGCCTCCGTCCTTCCTCTCCCCACCACCCTCACAGTCTCTGTCACTCCAGCCACTGCTCCCCCAGCAGTGCAACCAGTGCCAGAGGAACCACTGGTAAGACTATTTGTGACAAGTACATTGTGGTAGTTGTGTTGTTCTTCTGCCTGTGATATTGTATCTTTTTTTTAACATTGGTTTACTCTTATATTTTACCAGGCTGTGGATGAGCGCAGTGTACCAGGGATAGACAGAGTGGACAGCCTGGCAGGCTACTTGGTGGGGCTTAGGGTGGAAACCGGGCAAACTCTGAGCCACCAGCAGGCCAGTACCATCATTGCCCTATGGCAAAACCTGCTTCCGTTTGACCAGCAGAGAGTGGCGTACGCTGCCCGGCACCAGGTGCGTCTTACCACAGGACGGTTTAGGTGCTCAAAAACCAAGCCTGAATTCACGCCTGGTGTGGACAGCATGACCCGTTGCGTCCTTGGGTCAACAGGATCACCTGCCCAGTGGCCAGACAGTTGCCGCCTGGTAGAGTCCATCTTTGTTAAACTGTGTGATATTCACAGGAGCCCCAAAAAATTGGGAAATCATGCAGTAACAAGATGGACTCTAATTCTGAGGGACTACAGCAAGATCCGGCAACTTGTCCTGGGCAATGGGACTGTGATGCAGAGTACCACCCTGCAGTTGTTTGAGGTGAATCAAACAACGCTAATTCAATGGCACAACAAGCGGCTGAAGAGGCAAGAATGTGCCATCCTGCTTCAGGGTGTGAACTTGCCAGCCCCCATTCCTATTGCGGCTAGGCCTCTCCCCCCTGGACAGATTCGCCCCACTGCAGCACCCCCACAGCCTGGTCCCCAACACCGCTACCACCTGCCTGAAAGCACAGTGGGAAAGGCAGTGGACAAACGAAAGTCTGCAGTTCCGGCCCCGCACCCCCCTCCTCCAAAAGTTTTCCGGCCAAGGCAGTTGTTCCCTGCTGATTCTGCCCCTTTACCTGTTATATCCAACCCCGGTCCTGCATTTGCCCCCATTGTACAAACACTTGTTTCTGCTCCTTCACCTGTCATCCCCAACCCCAGTCCTGCCTTTGCCCCGTTTGTGTTTTTGTGTCCTGCTCCAGTTCCTGCCGTCCGGCATATTGCTCCTGCTGGCCCCATTCCCTCCCCAACACCTGCTCGGAGGCCCTACGTCCGCACTGTGGACAAAAACAAGTGCAGTCTGTGCCACCAGCCCCGCAACAAAGAAACTGGCCACAGCCAGTATTATGGCCACATCTACTGTCCCCAGACTGCTGCTCTGCCACTTGACCAGTGGATGGAGGACATGAAGAAGAAGAGGGCAGACAAAAAAAAATAATTTGTTCATTTGAAAATGCTACATTGTTCATTATGTAAGCGCTTTTTTGTTTGTAAATAGTCCACAACTTGTGTGTGTGTGTGTGTGTGTGTGTGTGGCGCAGTGTGTGCGTGTTTATGTGTGTGTGTGGCGCAGTGTGTGTGTGTGTATGCGTGAGAGTATACTCATGAGGGTGTGTTTATGTGAGACAAAAGGAGAAGGTGTTTTAATAAAAAAAAAAAAAGGTTGAACTTTATCTCTACAGTATCCTTTGGCTTTTTTCTATCAAACCTATCTGGAAAACATTTCAAACTCACACAGATATTAAAATTACAAGAAAAGGACATAATGGTATTGCACACAGATCCACAGGGTGTGAGAAGTGATTGTCAGAAACATTTATTTGATATAAAGGTTTATTATAATAAGCAGTAGTAGTATCATATTCTTATTTATATTATTCTTATTGCAATAAAGCATTAAAATTACAAGAAAAGGACATAATGGTATTGCACACAGATCCACAGGGTGTGAGAAGTGATTGTCAGAAACATTTATTTGATATAAAGGTTTATTATGAGCAGCAGTAGTAGTAGTAGTATCATATTCGTATTTGTATTATTCTTATTGCAACAAAGCATTCTTACCAATTGTATTTTTCTTAGTTTTTAAGCTATATTTGATAGATTCATAGCACTTTTCAAGAGTTTGCATTAATTCATGCATGTTCCAATCGGGATTCGAACCGGCGATTTTCTCATTTTTCCTCTCTTTTTTTCTTTTCTCCTTCCCCCTTCTTCCCCTTCCTTCCCCTTCTTTCCTCCTTCTTCCCCCCCCTCTCCAGACTATTGTTCCCCAGCTTTAGCGGTGGCCCAGGCTCGTTGGTCTAGGGGTATGATTCTCGCTTCGGGTGCGAGAGGTCCCGGGTTCAACTCCCGGACGAGCCCTTCTATCCGAAAGAAACGCCAGACTTCGCTGCAAGAATCGACGCTAACGAAACATACAAAGACGAAACTATTTTGTTAGCATTGAAGGAAAAGAGCCAATTTTGAACCAGATTTTTTACTTGCTCAGGCCTGCAAGTGGTCCTGACCAAATAAGACCCAGGAGAGCACTCAGCGGCGCGTTGGTCTAGGGGTATGATTCTCGCTTTGGGTGCGAGAGGTCCCGGGTTCAAATCCCGGACGAGCCCTTTTGTGCTTCCTCACCAATTCTTTGTCGGCCTCACTGTCTAACGCCTTTGTGCTGTGGAGATTTAGCCTCAGTTGGATGTTTATTTTTTCCCCCGTAGCCATCACATTGGGGCTTGTTGTTCTAGGGGAATGATTATCGCTTTGGGTGCGAGAGGTCCCGGGTTCAAATCCAGGACGAGCCCGCAGGCGTTATAGGTGCATTTCATTGAAATGTGTTAATTTTCAACTCTCGTCAGTGATCTAGAAAATTATGTTGTTTTTTTCAACTAAATTCATAGCCAGTCAAGGCTCGTTGGTCTAGGGGTATGATTCTCGCTTAGGGTGCGAGAGGTCCCGGGTTCAAATCCCGGACGAGCCCTTCCCCACGCAAATATTTGTCATTATCATGTGCTTGTGTCAGCACTGTCTCACCTTTGCTGTACAGCATATAGCCGGCAGCTTTTCTGCAACTAAACACCACCACACCTCCCTTTCCTTTCAGATAAATATTGCTGCACAGAAGGCTCGACATAAGCTTTTGAACAGCGTGGCTCGTTGGTCTAGGGGTATGATTCTCGCTTAGGGTGCGAGAGATCCCGAGTTCAAATCCCGGAAGAGCCCTTTCCCACGCAACTTTCTGTCAGTATCATGTGTTTGTGTCAGCACTGTCTCTCCTTTGCTGTACAGCATGTAGCCGGCAGCTTTTCTGCAACTCAACACCACCCGACCTGCCTTTCCTTTCAGCTAAATATTGCTGCACAAAACGCTCGACAACAGCGTTTGTTCAGCGTGGCTCGTTGGTCTAGGGGTATGATTCTCGCTTAGGGTGCGAGAGGTCCCGGTTTCAAATCCCGGACGAGCCCTCTGTTCTGTGAAACTCTGCAACTTTTGCTGCTAGCTGCCACCGGTGAACTGCTGCAGTTTGTTACCCAGGACTTACTTTAGGAAATGTTGATGCGCAGTGGAACCAAGCTGAAATATTGGTCTTCCCTGCAGACCACTCTAAATATTTGTGTGAAGAAAGGCACCGAATAAAAGGTACCCTTGGCCCAGGCTCGTTGGTCTAGGGGTATGATTCTCGCTTCGGGTGCGAGAGGTCCCGGGTTCAACTCCCGGACGAGCCCTTCTTTCCGAAAGAAACGCCAGACTTCACTGCAAGAATCGACGCTAACGAAACAAACAAAGACGAAACTTTTTTGTTAGCATTGAAGGAAAAGAGCCAATTTTGAACCAGATTTTTTACTTGCTCAGGCCTGCAAGGGGTCCTGACCAAATAAGACCCAGGAGAGCACTCAGCGGCTCGTTGGTCTAGGGGTATGATTCTCGCTTTGGGTCCGAGAGGTCCCGGGTTCAAATCCCAGACGAGCCCTTTTGTGCTTCCTCACCAATTCTTTGTCGGCCTCACTGTCTAACGCCTTTGTTCTGTGGAGATTTAGCCTCAGTTGGATGTTTATTTTTTCCCCCGTAGCCATCACATTGGGGCTTGTTGTTCTAGGGGAATGATTATCGCTTTGGGTGCGAGAGGTCCCGGGTCAAAATCCAGGACGAGCCCGCAGGCGTTATAGGTGCATTTCATTGAAATGTGTTAATTTTCAACTCTCGTCAGTGATCTAGAAAATTATGTTGTTGTTTTTTTCAACTAAATTCCTAGCCAGTCAAGGCTCGTTGGTCTAGGGGTATGATTCTCGCTTAGGGTGCGAGAGGTCCCGGGTTCAAATCCCGGACGAGCCCTTCCCCACCGAAATATTTGTCATTATCATGTGCTTGTGTCAGCACTGTCTCACCTTTGCTGTACAGCATATAGCCGGCAGCTTTTCTGCAACTAAACACCACCACACCTCCCTTTCCTTTCAGATAAATATTGCTGCACAGAAGGCTCGACATAAGCTTTTGAGCAGCGTGGCTCGTTGGTCTAGGGGTATGATTCTCGCTTAGGGTGCGAGAGGTCCCGGGTTCAAATCCCGGAAGAGCCCTTTCCCACGCAACTTTCTGTCAGTATCATGTGTTTGTGTCAGCACTGTCTCTCCTTTGCTGTACAGCATGTAGCCGGCAGCTTTTCTGCAACTCAACACCACCCGACCTGCCTTTCCTTTCAGCTAAATATTGCTGCACAAAACGCTCGACAAAAGCATTTGTGCAGCGTGGCTCGTTGGTCTAGGGGTATGATTCTCGCTTAGGGTGCGAGAGGTCCCGGTTTCAAATCCCAGACGAGCCCTCTGTTCTGTGAAACTCTGCAACTTTTGCTGCTAACTGCCACCGGTGAACTGCTGCAGTTTGTTACCCAGGACTTACTTTAGGAAATGTTGATGCGCAGTGGAACCAAGCTGAAATATTGGTCTTCCCTGCAGACCACTCTGAATATTTGTGTGAAGAAAGGCACCGAATAAAAGGTACCCTTGGCCCCGGCTCGTTGGTCTAGGGGTATGATTCTCGCTTCGGGTGCGAGAGGTCCCGGGTTCAACTCCCGGACGAGCCCTTCTTTCCGAAAGAAACGCCAGACTTCACTGCAAGAATCGACGCTAACGAAACAAACAAAGACGAAACTCTTTTGTTAGCATTGAAGGAAAAGAGCCAATTTTGAACCAGATTTTTTACTTGCTCAGGCCTGCAAGGGGTCCTGACCAAATAAGACCCAGGAGAGCACTCAGCGTCTCGTTGGTCTAGGGGTATGATTCTCGCTTTGGGTGCGAGAGGTCCCGGGTTCAACTCCCGGACGAGCCCTTCTTTCCGAAAGAAACGCCAGACTTCACTGCAAGAATCGACGCTAACGAAACAAACAAAGACGAAACTCTTTTGTTAGCATTGAAGGAAAAGAGCCAATTTTGAACCAGATTTTTTACTTGCTCAGGCCTGCAAGGGGTCCTGACCAAATAAGACCCAGGAGAGCACTCAGCGTCTCGTTGGTCTAGGGGTATGATTCTCGCTTTGGGTGCGAGAGGTCCCGGGTTCAAATCCCGGACGAGCGCTTTTGTGCTTCCTCACCAATTCTTTGTCGGCCTCACTGTCTAACGCCTTTGTGCTGTGGAGATTTAGCCTCAGTTGGATGTTTATTTTTTCCCCCGTAGCCATCACATTGGGGCTTGTTGTTCTAGGGGAATGATTATCGCTTTGGGTGCGAGAGGTCCCGGGTTCAAATCCAGGACGAGCCCGCAGGCGTTATAGGTGCATTTCATTGAAATGTGTTAATTTTCAACTCTCGTCAGTGATCTAGAAAATTATGTTGTTGTTTTTTTCAACTAAATTCATAGCCAGTCAAGGCTCGTTGGTCTAGGGGTATGATTCTCGCTTAGGGTGCGAGAGGTCCCGGGTTCAAATCCCGGACGAGCCCTTCCCCACGCAAATATTTGTCATTATCATGTGCTTGTGTCAGCACTGTCTCACCTTTGCTGTACAGCATATAGCCGGCAGCTTTTCTGCAACTAAACACCACCACACCTCCCTTTCCTTTCAGATAAATATTGCTGCACAGAAGGCTCGACATAAGCTTTTGAACAGCGTGGCTCGTTGGTCTAGGGGTATGATTCTCGCTTAGGGTGCGAGAGATCCCGAGTTCAAATCCCGGAAGAGCCCTTTCCCACGCAACTTTCTGTCAGTATCATGTGTTTGTGTCAGCACTGTCTCTCCTTTGCTGTACAGCATGTAGCCGGCAGCTTTTCTGCAACTCAACACCACCCGACCTGCCTTTCCTTTCAGCTAAATATTGCTGCACAAAACGCTCGACAACAGCGTTTGTTCAGCGTGGCTCGTTGGTCTAGGGGTATGATTCTCGCTTAGGGTGCGAGAGGTCCCGGTTTCAAATCCCGGACGAGCCCTCTGTTCTGTGAAACTCTGCAACTTTTGCTGCTAGCTGCCACCGGTGAACTGCTGCAGTTTGTTACCCAGGACTTACTTTAGGAAATGTTGATGCGCAGTGGAACCAAGCTGAAATATTGGTCTTCCCTGCAGACCACTCTAAATATTTGTGTGAAGAAAGGCACCGAATAAAAGGTACCCTTGGCCCAGGCTCGTTGGTCTAGGGGTATGATTCTCGCTTCGGGTGCGAGAGGTCCCGGGTTCAACTCCCGGACGAGCCCTTCTTTCCGAAAGAAACGCCAGACTTCACTGCAAGAATCGACGCTAACGAAACAAACAAAGACGAAACTTTTTTGTTAGCATTGAAGGAAAAGAGCCAATTTTGAACCAGATTTTTTACTTGCTCAGGCCTGCAAGGGGTCCTGACCAAATAAGACCCAGGAGAGCACTCAGCGTCTCGTTGGTCTAGGGGTATGATTCTCGCTTTGGGTGCGAGAGGTCCCGGGTTCAAATCCCGGACGAGCGCTTTTGTGCTTCCTCACCAATTCTTTGTCGGCCTCACTGTCTAACGCCTTTGTGCTGTGGAGATTTAGCCTCAGTTGGATGTTTATTTTTTCCCCCGTAGCCATCACATTGGGGCTTGTTGTTCTAGGGGAATGATTATCGCTTTGGGTGCGAGAGGTCCCGGGTCAAAATCCAGGACGAGCCCGCAGGCGTTATAGGTGCATTTCATTGAAATGTGTTAATTTTCAACTCTCGTCAGTGATCTAGAAAATTATGTTGTTGTTTTTTTCAACTAAATTCATAGCCAGTCAAGGCTCGTTGGTCTAGGGGTATGATTCTCGCTTAGGGTGCGAGAGGTCCCTGGTTCAAATCCCGGACGAGCCCTTCCCCACCGAAATATTTGTCATTATCATGTGCTTGTGTCAGCACTGTCTCACCTTTGCTGTACAGCATATAGCCGGCAGCTTTTCTGCAACTAAACACCACCACACCTCCCTTTCCTTTCAGATAAATATTGCTGCACAGAAGGCTCGACATAAGCTTTTGAGCAGCGTGGCTCGTTGGTCTAGGGGTATGATTCTCGCTTAGGGTGCGAGAGGTCCCGGGTTCAAATCCCGGAAGAGCCCTTTCCCACGCAACTTTCTGTCAGTATCATGTGTTTGTGTCAGCACTGTCTCTCCTTTGCTGTACAGCATGTAGCCGGCAGCTTTTCTGCAACTCAACACCACCCGACCTGCCTTTCCTTTCAGCTAAATATTGCTGCACAAAACGCTCGACAACAGCGTTTGTGCAGCGTGGCTCGTTGGTCTAGGGGTATGATTCTCGCTTAGGGTGCGAGAGGGCCCGGGTTCAAATTCCGGACGAGCCCTCTGTTCTGTGAAACTCTGCAACTTTTGCTGCTAGCTGCCACCGGTGAACTGCTGCAGTTTGTTACCCAGGACTTACTTTAGGAAATGTTGATGCGCAGTGGAACCAAGCTGAAATATTGGTCTTCCCTGCAGACCACTCTAAATATTTGTGTGAAGAAAGGCACCGAATAAAAGGTACCCTTGGCCCCGGCTCGTTGGTCTAGGGGTATGATTCTCGCTTCGGGTGCGAGAGGTCCCGGGTTCAACTCCCGGACGAGCCCTTCTTTCCGAAAGAAACGCCAGACTTCACTGCAAGAATCGACGCTAACGAAACAAACAAAGACGAAACTCTTTTGTTAGCATTGAAGGAAAAGAGCCAATTTTGAACCAGATTTTTTACTTGCTCAGGCCTGCAAGGGGTCCTGACCAAATAAGACCCAGGAGAGCACTCAGCGTCTCGTTGGTCTAGGGGTATGATTCTCGCTTTGGGTGCGAGAGGTCCCGGGTTCAAATCCCGGACGAGCGCTTTTGTGCTTCCTCACCAATTCTTTGTCGGCCTCACTGTCTAACGCCTTTGTGCTGTGGAGATTTAGCCTCAGTTGGATGTTTATTTTTTCCCCCGTAGCCATCACATTGGGGCTTGTTGTTCTAGGGGAATGATTATCGCTTTGGGTGCGAGAGGTCCCGGGTTCAAATCCAGGACGAGCCCGCAGGCGTTATAGGTGCATTTCATTGAAATGTGTTAATTTTCAACTCTCGTCAGTGATCTAGAAAATTATGTTGTTGTTTTTTTCAACTAAATTCATAGCCAGTCAAGGCTCGTTGGTCTAGGGGTATGATTCTCGCTTAGGGTGCGAGAGGTCCCGGGTTCAAATCCCGGACGAGCCCTTCCCCACGCAAATATTTGTCATTATCATGTGCTTGTGTCAGCACTGTCTCACCTTTGCTGTACAGCATATAGCCGGCAGCTTTTCTGCAACTAAACACCACCACACCTCCCTTTCCTTTCAGATAAATATTGCTGCACAGAAGGCTCGACATAAGCTTTTGAACAGCGTGGCTCGTTGGTCTAGGGGTATGATTCTCGCTTAGGGTGCGAGAGATCCCGAGTTCAAATCCCGGAAGAGCCCTTTCCCACGCAACTTTCTGTCAGTATCATGTGTTTGTGTCAGCACTGTCTCTCCTTTGCTGTACAGCATGTAGCCGGCAGCTTTTCTGCAACTCAACACCACCCGACCTGCCTTTCCTTTCAGCTAAATATTGCTGCACAAAACGCTCGACAACAGCGTTTGTTCAGCGTGGCTCGTTGGTCTAGGGGTATGATTCTCGCTTAGGGTGCGAGAGGTCCCGGTTTCAAATCCCGGACGAGCCCTCTGTTCTGTGAAACTCTGCAACTTTTGCTGCTAGCTGCCACCGGTGAACTGCTGCAGTTTGTTACCCAGGACTTACTTTAGGAAATGTTGATGCGCAGTGGAACCAAGCTGAAATATTGGTCTTCCCTGCAGACCACTCTAAATATTTGTGTGAAGAAAGGCACCGAATAAAAGGTACCCTTGGCCCAGGCTCGTTGGTCTAGGGGTATGATTCTCGCTTCGGGTGCGAGAGGTCCCGGGTTCAACTCCCGGACGAGCCCTTCTTTCCGAAAGAAACGCCAGACTTCACTGCAAGAATCGACGCTAACGAAACAAACAAAGACGAAACTTTTTTGTTAGCATTGAAGGAAAAGAGCCAATTTTGAACCAGATTTTTTACTTGCTCAGGCCTGCAAGGGGTCCTGACCAAATAAGACCCAGGAGAGCACTCAGCGGCTCGTTGGTCTAGGGGTATGATTCTCGCTTTGGGTCCGAGAGGTCCCGGGTTCAAATCCCAGACGAGCCCTTTTGTGCTTCCTCACCAATTCTTTGTCGGCCTCACTGTCTAACGCCTTTGTTCTGTGGAGATTTAGCCTCAGTTGGATGTTTATTTTTTCCCCCGTAGCCATCACATTGGGGCTTGTTGTTCTAGGGGAATGATTATCGCTTTGGGTGCGAGAGGTCCCGGGTCAAAATCCAGGACGAGCCCGCAGGCGTTATAGGTGCATTTCATTGAAATGTGTTAATTTTCAACTCTCGTCAGTGATCTAGAAAATTATGTTGTTGTTTTTTTCAACTAAATTCATAGCCAGTCAAGGCTCGTTGGTCTAGGGGTATGATTCTCGCTTAGGGTGCGAGAGGTCCCGGGTTCAAATCCCGGACGAGCCCTTCCCCACCGAAATATTTGTCATTATCATGTGCTTGTGTCAGCACTGTCTCACCTTTGCTGTACAGCATATAGCCGGCAGCTTTTCTGCAACTAAACACCACCACACCTCCCTTTCCTTTCAGATAAATATTGCTGCACAGAAGGCTCGACATAAGCTTTTGAACAGCGTGGCTCGTTGGTCTAGGGGTATGATTCTCGCTTAGGGTGCGAGAGATCCCGGGTTCAAATCCCGGAAGAGCCCTTTCCCACGCAACTTTCTGTCAGTATCATGTGTTTGTGTCAGCACTGTCTCTCCTTTGCTGTACAGCATGTAGCCGGGAGCTTTTCTGCAACTCAACACCACCCGACCTGCCTTTCCTTTCAGCTAAATATTGCTGCACAAAACGCTCGACAACAGCGTTTGTGCAGCGTGGCTCGTTGGTCTAGGGGTATGATTCTCGCTTAGGGTGCGAGAGGGCCCGGGTTCAAATTCCGGACGAGCCCTCTGTTCTGTGAAACTCTGCAACTTTTGCTGCTAGCTGCCACCGGTGAACTGCTGCAGTTTGTTACCCAGGACTTACTTTAGGAAATGTTGATGCGCAGTGGAACCAAGCTGAAATATTGGTCTTCCCTGCAGACCACTCTAAATATTTGTGTGAAGAAAGGCACCGAATAAAAGGTACCCTTGGCCCCGGCTCGTTGGTCTAGGGGTATGATTCTCGCTTCGGGTGCGAGAGGTCCCGGGTTCAACTCCCGGACGAGCCCTTCTTTCCGAAAGAAACGCCAGACTTCACTGCAAGAATCGACGCTAACGAAACAAACAAAGACGAAACTCTTTTGTTAGCATTGAAGGAAAAGAGCCAATTTTGAACCAGATTTTTTACTTGCTCAGGCCTGCAAGGGGTCCTGACCAAATAAGACCCAGGAGAGCACTCAGCGTCTCGTTGGTCTAGGGGTATGATTCTCGCTTTGGGTGCGAGAGGTCCCGGGTTCAACTCCCGGACGAGCCCTTCTTTCCGAAAGAAACGCCAGACTTCACTGCAAGAATCGACGCTAACGAAACAAACAAAGACGAAACTCTTTTGTTAGCATTGAAGGAAAAGAGCCAATTTTGAACCAGATTTTTTACTTGCTCAGGCCTGCAAGGGGTCCTGACCAAATAAGACCCAGGAGAGCACTCAGCGTCTCGTTGGTCTAGGGGTATGATTCTCGCTTTGGGTGCGAGAGGTCCCGGGTTCAAATCCCGGACGAGCGCTTTTGTGCTTCCTCACCAATTCTTTGTCGGCCTCACTGTCTAACGCCTTTGTGCTGTGGAGATTTAGCCTCAGTTGGATGTTTATTTTTTCCCCCGTAGCCATCACATTGGGGCTTGTTGTTCTAGGGGAATGATTATCGCTTTGGGTGCGAGAGGTCCCGGGTTCAAATCCAGGACGAGCCCGCAGGCGTTATAGGTGCATTTCATTGAAATGTGTTAATTTTCAACTCTCGTCAGTGATCTAGAAAATTATGTTGTTGTTTTTTTCAACTAAATTCATAGCCAGTCAAGGCTCGTTGGTCTAGGGGTATGATTCTCGCTTAGGGTGCGAGAGGTCCCGGGTTCAAATCCCGGACGAGCCCTTCCCCACGCAAATATTTGTCATTATCATGTGCTTGTGTCAGCACTGTCTCACCTTTGCTGTACAGCATATAGCCGGCAGCTTTTCTGCAACTAAACACCACCACACCTCCCTTTCCTTTCAGATAAATATTGCTGCACAGAAGGCTCGACATAAGCTTTTGAACAGCGTGGCTCGTTGGTCTAGGGGTATGATTCTCGCTTAGGGTGCGAGAGATCCCGAGTTCAAATCCCGGAAGAGCCCTTTCCCACGCAACTTTCTGTCAGTATCATGTGTTTGTGTCAGCACTGTCTCTCCTTTGCTGTACAGCATGTAGCCGGCAGCTTTTCTGCAACTCAACACCACCCGACCTGCCTTTCCTTTCAGCTAAATATTGCTGCACAAAACGCTCGACAACAGCGTTTGTTCAGCGTGGCTCGTTGGTCTAGGGGTATGATTCTCGCTTAGGGTGCGAGAGGTCCCGGTTTCAAATCCCGGACGAGCCCTCTGTTCTGTGAAACTCTGCAACTTTTGCTGCTAGCTGCCACCGGTGAACTGCTGCAGTTTGTTACCCAGGACTTACTTTAGGAAATGTTGATGCGCAGTGGAACCAAGCTGAAATATTGGTCTTCCCTGCAGACCACTCTAAATATTTGTGTGAAGAAAGGCACCGAATAAAAGGTACCCTTGGCCCAGGCTCGTTGGTCTAGGGGTATGATTCTCGCTTCGGGTGCGAGAGGTCCCGGGTTCAACTCCCGGACGAGCCCTTCTTTCCGAAAGAAACGCCAGACTTCACTGCAAGAATCGACGCTAACGAAACAAACAAAGACGAAACTTTTTTGTTAGCATTGAAGGAAAAGAGCCAATTTTGAACCAGATTTTTTACTTGCTCAGGCCTGCAAGGGGTCCTGACCAAATAAGACCCAGGAGAGCACTCAGCGGCTCGTTGGTCTAGGGGTATGATTCTCGCTTTGGGTCCGAGAGGTCCCGGGTTCAAATCCCAGACGAGCCCTTTTGTGCTTCCTCACCAATTCTTTGTCGGCCTCACTGTCTAACGCCTTTGTTCTGTGGAGATTTAGCCTCAGTTGGATGTTTATTTTTTCCCCCGTAGCCATCACATTGGGGCTTGTTGTTCTAGGGGAATGATTATCGCTTTGGGTGCGAGAGGTCCCGGGTCAAAATCCAGGACGAGCCCGCAGGCGTTATAGGTGCATTTCATTGAAATGTGTTAATTTTCAACTCTCGTCAGTGATCTAGAAAATTATGTTGTTGTTTTTTTCAACTAAATTCATAGCCAGTCAAGGCTCGTTGGTCTAGGGGTATGATTCTCGCTTAGGGTGCGAGAGGTCCCGGGTTCAAATCCCGGACGAGCCCTTCCCCACCGAAATATTGGTCATTATCATGTGCTTGTGTCAGCACTGTCTCACCTTTGCTGTACAGCATATAGCCGGCAGCTTTTCTGCAACTAAACACCACCACACCTCCCTTTCCTTTCAGATAAATATTGCTGCACAGAAGGCTCGACATAAGCTTTTGAACAGCGTGGCTCGTTGGTCTAGGGGTATGATTCTCGCTTAGGGTGCGAGAGATCCCGGGTTCAAATCCCGGAAGAGCCCTTTCCCACGCAACTTTCTGTCAGTATCATGTGTTTGTGTCAGCACTGTCTCTCCTTTGCTGTACAGCATGTAGCCGGCAGCTTTTCTGCAACTCAACACCACCCGACCTGCCTTTCCTTTCAGCTAAATATTGCTGCACAAAACGCTCGACAACAGCGTTTGTGCAGCGTGGCTCGTTGGTCTAGGGGTATGATTCTCGCTTAGGGTGCGAGAGGGCCCGGGTTCAAATTCCGGACGAGCCCTCTGTTCTGTGAAACTCTGCAACTTTTGCTGCTAGCTGCCACCGGTGAACTGCTGCAGTTTGTTACCCAGGACTTACTTTAGGAAATGTTGATGCGCAGTGGAACCAAGCTGAAATATTGGTCTTCCCTGCAGACCACTCTAAATATTTGTGTGAAGAAAGGCACCGAATAAAAGGTACCCTTGGCCCAGGCTCGTTGGTCTAGGGGTATGATTCTCGCTTCGGGTGCGAGAGGTCCCGGGTTCAACTCCCGGACGAGCCCTTCTTTCCGAAAGAAACGCCAGACTTCACTGCAAGAATCGACGCTAACGAAACAAACAAAGACGAAACTTTTTTGTTAGCATTGAAGGAAAAGAGCCAATTTTGAACCAGATTTTTTACTTGCTCAGGCCTGCAAGGGGTCCTGACCAAATAAGACCCAGGAGAGCACTCAGCGTCTCGTTGGTCTAGGGGTATGATTCTCGCTTTGGGTGCGAGAGGTCCCGGGTTCAAATCCCGGACGAGCGCTTTTGTGCTTCCTCACCAATTCTTTGTCGGCCTCACTGTCTAACGCCTTTGTGCTGTGGAGATTTAGCCTCAGTTGGATGTTTATTTTTTCCCCCGTAGCCATCACATTGGGGCTTGTTGTTCTAGGGGAATGATTATCGCTTTGGGTGCGAGAGGTCCCGGGTCAAAATCCAGGACGAGCCCGCAGGCGTTATAGGTGCATTTCATTGAAATGTGTTAATTTTCAACTCTCGTCAGTGATCTAGAAAATTATGTTGTTGTTTTTTTCAACTAAATTCATAGCCAGTCAAGGCTCGTTGGTCTAGGGGTATGATTCTCGCTTAGGGTGCGAGAGGTCCCTGGTTCAAATCCCGGACGAGCCCTTCCCCACCGAAATATTTGTCATTATCATGTGCTTGTGTCAGCACTGTCTCACCTTTGCTGTACAGCATATAGCCGGCAGCTTTTCTGCAACTAAACACCACCACACCTCCCTTTCCTTTCAGATAAATATTGCTGCACAGAAGGCTCGACATAAGCTTTTGAGCAGCGTGGCTCGTTGGTCTAGGGGTATGATTCTCGCTTAGGGTGCGAGAGGTCCCGGGTTCAAATCCCGGAAGAGCCCTTTCCCACGCAACTTTCTGTCAGTATCATGTGTTTGTGTCAGCACTGTCTCTCCTTTGCTGTACAGCATGTAGCCGGCAGCTTTTCTGCAACTCAACACCACCCGACCTGCCTTTCCTTTCAGCTAAATATTGCTGCACAAAACGCTCGACAACAGCGTTTGTGCAGCGTGGCTCGTTGGTCTAGGGGTATGATTCTCGCTTAGGGTGCGAGAGGGCCCGGGTTCAAATTCCGGACGAGCCCTCTGTTCTGTGAAACTCTGCAACTTTTGCTGCTAGCTGCCACCGGTGAACTGCTGCAGTTTGTTACCCAGGACTTACTTTAGGAAATGTTGATGCGCAGTGGAACCAAGCTGAAATATTGGTCTTCCCTGCAGACCACTCTAAATATTTGTGTGAAGAAAGGCACCGAATAAAAGGTACCCTTGGCCCCGGCTCGTTGGTCTAGGGGTATGATTCTCGCTTCGGGTGCGAGAGGTCCCGGCTTCAACTCCCGGACGAGCCCTTCTTTCCGAAAGAAACGCCAGACTTCACTGCAAGAATCGACGCTAACGAAACAAACAAAGACGAAACTCTTTTGTTAGCATTGAAGGAAAAGAGCCAATTTTGAACCAGATTTTTTACTTGCTCAGGCCTGCAAGGGGTCCTGACCAAATAAGACCCAGGAGAGCACTCAGCGTCTCGTTGGTCTAGGGGTATGATTCTCGCTTTGGGTGCGAGAGGTCCCGGGTTCAAATCCCGGACGAGCGCTTTTGTGCTTCCTCACCAATTCTTTGTCGGCCTCACTGTCTAACGCCTTTGTGCTGTGGAGATTTAGCCTCAGTTGGATGTTTATTTTTTCCCCCGTAGCCATCACATTGGGGCTTGTTGTTCTAGGGGAATGATTATCGCTTTGGGTGCGAGAGGTCCCGGGTTCAAATCCAGGACGAGCCCGCAGGCGTTATAGGTGCATTTCATTGAAATGTGTTAATTTTCAACTCTCGTCAGTGATCTAGAAAATTATGTTGTTGTTTTTTTCAACTAAATTCATAGCCAGTCAAGGCTCGTTGGTCTAGGGGTATGATTCTCGCTTAGGGTGCGAGAGGTCCCGGGTTCAAATCCCGGACGAGCCCTTCCCCACGCAAATATTTGTCATTATCATGTGCTTGTGTCAGCACTGTCTCACCTTTGCTGTACAGCATATAGCCGGCAGCTTTTCTGCAACTAAACACCACCACACCTCCCTTTCCTTTCAGATAAATATTGCTGCACAGAAGGCTCGACATAAGCTTTTGAACAGCGTGGCTCGTTGGTCTAGGGGTATGATTCTCGCTTAGGGTGCGAGAGATCCCGAGTTCAAATCCCGGAAGAGCCCTTTCCCACGCAACTTTCTGTCAGTATCATGTGTTTGTGTCAGCACTGTCTCTCCTTTGCTGTACAGCATGTAGCCGGCAGCTTTTCTGCAACTCAACACCACCCGACCTGCCTTTCCTTTCAGCTAAATATTGCTGCACAAAACGCTCGACAACAGCGTTTGTGCAGCGTGGCTCGTTGGTCTAGGGGTATGATTCTCGCTTAGGGTGCGAGAGGGCCCGGGTTCAAATTCCGGACGAGCCCTCTGTTCTGTGAAACTCTGCAACTTTTGCTGCTAGCTGCCACCGGTGAACTGCTGCAGTTTGTTACCCAGGACTTACTTTAGGAAATGTTGATGCGCAGTGGAACCAAGCTGAAATATTGGTCTTCCCTGCAGACCACTCTAAACATTTGTGTGAAGAAAGGCACCGAATAAAAGGTACCCTTGGCCCCGGCTCGTTGGTCTAGGGGTATGATTCTCGCTTCGGGAGCGAGAGGTCCCGGGTTCAACTCCCGGACGAGCCCTTCTTTCCGAAAGAAACGCCAGACTTCACTGCAAGAATCGACGCTAACGAAACAAACAACGACGAAACTCTTTTGTTAGCATTGAAGGAAAAGAGCCAATTTTGAACCAGATTTTTTACTTGCTCAGGCCTGCAAGGGGTCCTGACCAAATAAGACCCAGGAGAGCACTCAGCGTCTCGTTGGTCTAGGGGTATGATTCTCGCTTTGGGTGCGAGAGGTCCCGGGTTCAAATCCCGGACGAGCGCTTTTGTGCTTCCTCACCAATTCTTTGTCGGCCTCACTGTCTAACGCCTTTGTGCTGTGGAGATTTAGCCTCAGTTGGATGTTTATTTTTTCCCCCGTAGCCATCACATTGGGGCTTGTTGTTCTAGGGGAATGATTATCGCTTTGGGTGCGAGAGGTCCCGGGTTCAAATCCAGGACGAGCCCGCAGGCGTTATAGGTGCATTTCATTGAAATGTGTTAATTTTCAACTCTCGTCAGTGATCTAGAAAATTATGTTGTTGTTTTTTTCAACTAAATTCATAGCCAGTCAAGGCTCGTTGGTCTAGGGGTATGATTCTCGCTTAGGGTGCGAGAGGTCCCGGGTTCAAATCCCGGACGAGCCCTTCCCCACGCAAATATTTGTCATTATCATGTGCTTGTGTCAGCACTGTCTCACCTTTGCTGTACAGCATATAGCCGGCAGCTTTTCTGCAACTAAACACCACCACACCTCCCTTTCCTTTCAGATAAATATTGCTGCACAGAAGGCTCGACATAAGCTTTTGAACAGCGTGGCTCGTTGGTCTAGGGGTATGATTCTCGCTTAGGGTGCGAGAGATCCCGAGTTCAAATCCCGGAAGAGCCCTTTCCCACGCAACTTTCTGTCAGTATCATGTGTTTGTGTCAGCACTGTCTCTCCTTTGCTGTACAGCATGTAGCCGGCAGCTTTTCTGCAACTCAACACCACCCGACCTGCCTTTCCTTTCAGCTAAATATTGCTGCACAAAACGCTCGACAACAGCGTTTGTTCAGCGTGGCTCGTTGGTCTAGGGGTATGATTCTCGCTTAGGGTGCGAGAGGTCCCGGTTTCAAATCCCGGACGAGCCCTCTGTTCTGTGAAACTCTGCAACTTTTGCTGCTAGCTGCCACCGGTGAACTGCTGCAGTTTGTTACCCAGGACTTACTTTAGGAAATGTTGATGCGCAGTGGAACCAAGCTGAAATATTGGTCTTCCCTGCAGACCACTCTAAATATTTGTGTGAAGAAAGGCACCGAATAAAAGGTACCCTTGGCCCAGGCTCGTTGGTCTAGGGGTATGATTCTCGCTTCGGGTGCGAGAGGTCCCGGGTTCAACTCCCGGACGAGCCCTTCTTTCCGAAAGAAACGCCAGACTTCACTGCAAGAATCGACGCTAACGAAACAAACAAAGACGAAACTTTTTTGTTAGCATTGAAGGAAAAGAGCCAATTTTGAACCAGATTTTTTACTTGCTCAGGCCTGCAAGGGGTCCTGACCAAATAAGACCCAGGAGAGCACTCAGCGGCTCGTTGGTCTAGGGGTATGATTCTCGCTTTGGGTCCGAGAGGTCCCGGGTTCAAATCCCAGACGAGCCCTTTTGTGCTTCCTCACCAATTCTTTGTCGGCCTCACTGTCTAACGCCTTTGTTCTGTGGAGATTTAGCCTCAGTTGGATGTTTATTTTTTCCCCCGTAGCCATCACATTGGGGCTTGTTGTTCTAGGGGAATGATTATCGCTTTGGGTGCGAGAGGTCCCGGGTCAAAATCCAGGACGAGCCCGCAGGCGTTATAGGTGCATTTCATTGAAATGTGTTAATTTTCAACTCTCGTCAGTGATCTAGAAAATTATGTTGTTGTTTTTTTCAACTAAATTCATAGCCAGTCAAGGCTCGTTGGTCTAGGGGTATGATTCTCGCTTAGGGTGCGAGAGGTCCCGGGTTCAAATCCCGGACGAGCCCTTCCCCACCGAAATATTTGTCATTATCATGTGCTTGTGTCAGCACTGTCTCACCTTTGCTGTACAGCATATAGCCGGCAGCTTTTCTGCAACTAAACACCACCACACCTCCCTTTCCTTTCAGATAAATATTGCTGCACAGAAGGCTCGACATAAGCTTTTGAACAGCGTGGCTCGTTGGTCTAGGGGTATGATTCTCGCTTAGGGTGCGAGAGATCCCGGGTTCAAATCCCGGAAGAGCCCTTTCCCACGCAACTTTCTGTCAGTATCATGTGTTTGTGTCAGCACTGTCTCTCCTTTGCTGTACAGCATGTAGCCGGCAGCTTTTCTGCAACTCAACACCACCCGACCTGCCTTTCCTTTCAGCTAAATATTGCTGCACAAAACGCTCGACAACAGCGTTTGTGCAGCGTGGCTCGTTGGTCTAGGGGTATGATTCTCGCTTAGGGTGCGAGAGGGCCCGGGTTCAAATTCCGGACGAGCCCTCTGTTCTGTGAAACTCTGCAACTTTTGCTGCTAGCTGCCACCGGTGAACTGCTGCAGTTTGTTACCCAGGACTTACTTTAGGAAATGTTGATGCGCAGTGGAACCAAGCTGAAATATTGGTCTTCCCTGCAGACCACTCTAAATATTTGTGTGAAGAAAGGCACCGAATAAAAGGTACCCTTGGCCCAGGCTCGTTGGTCTAGGGGTATGATTCTCGCTTCGGGTGCGAGAGGTCCCGGGTTCAACTCCCGGACGAGCCCTTCTTTCCGAAAGAAACGCCAGACTTCACTGCAAGAATCGACGCTAACGAAACAAACAAAGACGAAACTTTTTTGTTAGCATTGAAGGAAAAGAGCCAATTTTGAACCAGATTTTTTACTTGCTCAGGCCTGCAAGGGGTCCTGACCAAATAAGACCCAGGAGAGCACTCAGCGTCTCGTTGGTCTAGGGGTATGATTCTCGCTTTGGGTGCGAGAGGTCCCGGGTTCAAATCCCGGACGAGCGCTTTTGTGCTTCCTCACCAATTCTTTGTCGGCCTCACTGTCTAACGCCTTTGTGCTGTGGAGATTTAGCCTCAGTTGGATGTTTATTTTTTCCCCCGTAGCCATCACATTGGGGCTTGTTGTTCTAGGGGAATGATTATCGCTTTGGGTGCGAGAGGTCCCGGGTCAAAATCCAGGACGAGCCCGCAGGCGTTATAGGTGCATTTCATTGAAATGTGTTAATTTTCAACTCTCGTCAGTGATCTAGAAAATTATGTTGTTGTTTTTTTCAACTAAATTCATAGCCAGTCAAGGCTCGTTGGTCTAGGGGTATGATTCTCGCTTAGGGTGCGAGAGGTCCCTGGTTCAAATCCCGGACGAGCCCTTCCCCACCGAAATATTTGTCATTATCATGTGCTTGTGTCAGCACTGTCTCACCTTTGCTGTACAGCATATAGCCGGCAGCTTTTCTGCAACTAAACACCACCACACCTCCCTTTCCTTTCAGATAAATATTGCTGCACAGAAGGCTCGACATAAGCTTTTGAGCAGCGTGGCTCGTTGGTCTAGGGGTATGATTCTCGCTTAGGGTGCGAGAGGTCCCGGGTTCAAATCCCGGAAGAGCCCTTTCCCACGCAACTTTCTGTCAGTATCATGTGTTTGTGTCAGCACTGTCTCTCCTTTGCTGTACAGCATGTAGCCGGCAGCTTTTCTGCAACTCAACACCACCCGACCTGCCTTTCCTTTCAGCTAAATATTGCTGCACAAAACGCTCGACAAAAGCGTTTGTGCAGCGTGGCTCGTTGGTCTAGGGGTATGATTCTCGCTTAGGGTGCGAGAGGTCCCGGTTTCAAATCCCGGACGAGCCCTCTGTTCTGTGAAACTCTGCAACTTTTGCTGCTAGCTGCCACCGGTGAACTGCTGCAGTTTGTTACCCAGGACTTACTTTAGGAAATGTTGATGCGCAGTGGAACCAAGCTGAAATATTGGTCTTCCCTGCAGACCACTCTAAACATTTGTGTGAAGAAAGGCACCGAATAAAAGGTACCCTTGGCCCCGGCTCGTTGGTCTAGGGGTATGATTCTCGCTTCGGGAGCGAGAGGTCCCGGGTTCAACTCCCGGACGAGCCCTTCTTTCCGAAAGAAACGCCAGACTTCACTGCAAGAATCGACGCTAACGAAACAAACAACGACGAAACTCTTTTGTTAGCATTGAAGGAAAAGAGCCAATTTTGAACCAGATTTTTTACTTGCTCAGGCCTGCAAGGGGTCCTGACCAAATAAGACCCAGGAGAGCACTCAGCGTCTCGTTGGTCTAGGGGTATGATTCTCGCTTTGGGTGCGAGAGGTCCCGGGTTCAAATCCCGGACGAGCGCTTTTGTGCTTCCTCACCAATTCTTTGTCGGCCTCACTGTCTAACGCCTTTGTGCTGTGGAGATTTAGCCTCAGTTGGATGTTTATTTTTTCCCCCGTAGCCATCACATTGGGGCTTGTTGTTCTAGGGGAATGATTATCGCTTTGGGTGCGAGAGGTCCCGGGTTCAAATCCAGGACGAGCCCGCAGGCGTTATAGGTGCATTTCATTGAAATGTGTTAATTTTCAACTCTCGTCAGTGATCTAGAAAATTATGTTGTTGTTTTTTTCAACTAAATTCATAGCCAGTCAAGGCTCGTTGGTCTAGGGGTATGATTCTCGCTTAGGGTGCGAGAGGTCCCGGGTTCAAATCCCGGACGAGCCCTTCCCCACGCAAATATTTGTCATTATCATGTGCTTGTGTCAGCACTGTCTCACCTTTGCTGTACAGCATATAGCCGGCAGCTTTTCTGCAACTAAACACCACCACACCTCCCTTTCCTTTCAGATAAATATTGCTGCACAGAAGGCTCGACATAAGCTTTTGAACAGCGTGGCTCGTTGGTCTAGGGGTATGATTCTCGCTTAGGGTGCGAGAGATCCCGAGTTCAAATCCCGGAAGAGCCCTTTCCCACGCAACTTTCTGTCAGTATCATGTGTTTGTGTCAGCACTGTCTCTCCTTTGCTGTACAGCATGTAGCCGGCAGCTTTTCTGCAACTCAACACCACCCGACCTGCCTTTCCTTTCAGCTAAATATTGCTGCACAAAACGCTCGACAACAGCGTTTGTTCAGCGTGGCTCGTTGGTCTAGGGGTATGATTCTCGCTTAGGGTGCGAGAGGTCCCGGTTTCAAATCCCGGACGAGCCCTCTGTTCTGTGAAACTCTGCAACTTTTGCTGCTAGCTGCCACCGGTGAACTGCTGCAGTTTGTTACCCAGGACTTACTTTAGGAAATGTTGATGCGCAGTGGAACCAAGCTGAAATATTGGTCTTCCCTGCAGACCACTCTAAATATTTGTGTGAAGAAAGGCACCGAATAAAAGGTACCCTTGGCCCAGGCTCGTTGGTCTAGGGGTATGATTCTCGCTTCGGGTGCGAGAGGTCCCGGGTTCAACTCCCGGACGAGCCCTTCTTTCCGAAAGAAACGCCAGACTTCACTGCAAGAATCGACGCTAACGAAACAAACAAAGACGAAACTTTTTTGTTAGCATTGAAGGAAAAGAGCCAATTTTGAACCAGATTTTTTACTTGCTCAGGCCTGCAAGGGGTCCTGACCAAATAAGACCCAGGAGAGCACTCAGCGGCTCGTTGGTCTAGGGGTATGATTCTCGCTTTGGGTCCGAGAGGTCCCGGGTTCAAATCCCAGACGAGCCCTTTTGTGCTTCCTCACCAATTCTTTGTCGGCCTCACTGTCTAACGCCTTTGTTCTGTGGAGATTTAGCCTCAGTTGGATGTTTATTTTTTCCCCCGTAGCCATCACATTGGGGCTTGTTGTTCTAGGGGAATGATTATCGCTTTGGGTGCGAGAGGTCCCGGGTCAAAATCCAGGACGAGCCCGCAGGCGTTATAGGTGCATTTCATTGAAATGTGTTAATTTTCAACTCTCGTCAGTGATCTAGAAAATTATGTTGTTGTTTTTTTCAACTAAATTCATAGCCAGTCAAGGCTCGTTGGTCTAGGGGTATGATTCTCGCTTAGGGTGCGAGAGGTCCCGGGTTCAAATCCCGGACGAGCCCTTCCCCACCGAAATATTTGTCATTATCATGTGCTTGTGTCAGCACTGTCTCACCTTTGCTGTACAGCATATAGCCGGCAGCTTTTCTGCAACTAAACACCACCACACCTCCCTTTCCTTTCAGATAAATATTGCTGCACAGAAGGCTCGACATAAGCTTTTGAACAGCGTGGCTCGTTGGTCTAGGGGTATGATTCTCGCTTAGGGTGCGAGAGATCCCGGGTTCAAATCCCGGAAGAGCCCTTTCCCACGCAACTTTCTGTCAGTATCATGTGTTTGTGTCAGCACTGTCTCTCCTTTGCTGTACAGCATGTAGCCGGCAGCTTTTCTGCAACTCAACACCACCCGACCTGCCTTTCCTTTCAGCTAAATATTGCTGCACAAAACGCTCGACAACAGCGTTTGTGCAGCGTGGCTCGTTGGTCTAGGGGTATGATTCTCGCTTAGGGTGCGAGAGGGCCCGGGTTCAAATTCCGGACGAGCCCTCTGTTCTGTGAAACTCTGCAACTTTTGCTGCTAGCTGCCACCGGTGAACTGCTGCAGTTTGTTACCCAGGACTTACTTTAGGAAATGTTGATGCGCAGTGGAACCAAGCTGAAATATTGGTCTTCCCTGCAGACCACTCTAAATATTTGTGTGAAGAAAGGCACCGAATAAAAGGTACCCTTGGCCCAGGCTCGTTGGTCTAGGGGTATGATTCTCGCTTCGGGTGCGAGAGGTCCCGGGTTCAACTCCCGGACGAGCCCTTCTTTCCGAAAGAAACGCCAGACTTCACTGCAAGAATCGACGCTAACGAAACAAACAAAGACGAAACTTTTTTGTTAGCATTGAAGGAAAAGAGCCAATTTTGAACCAGATTTTTTACTTGCTCAGGCCTGCAAGGGGTCCTGACCAAATAAGACCCAGGAGAGCACTCAGCGTCTCGTTGGTCTAGGGGTATGATTCTCGCTTTGGGTGCGAGAGGTCCCGGGTTCAAATCCCGGACGAGCGCTTTTGTGCTTCCTCACCAATTCTTTGTCGGCCTCACTGTCTAACGCCTTTGTGCTGTGGAGATTTAGCCTCAGTTGGATGTTTATTTTTTCCCCCGTAGCCATCACATTGGGGCTTGTTGTTCTAGGGGAATGATTATCGCTTTGGGTGCGAGAGGTCCCGGGTCAAAATCCAGGACGAGCCCGCAGGCGTTATAGGTGCATTTCATTGAAATGTGTTAATTTTCAACTCTCGTCAGTGATCTAGAAAATTATGTTGTTGTTTTTTTCAACTAAATTCATAGCCAGTCAAGGCTCGTTGGTCTAGGGGTATGATTCTCGCTTAGGGTGCGAGAGGTCCCTGGTTCAAATCCCGGACGAGCCCTTCCCCACCGAAATATTTGTCATTATCATGTGCTTGTGTCAGCACTGTCTCACCTTTGCTGTACAGCATATAGCCGGCAGCTTTTCTGCAACTAAACACCACCACACCTCCCTTTCCTTTCAGATAAATATTGCTGCACAGAAGGCTCGACATAAGCTTTTGAGCAGCGTGGCTCGTTGGTCTAGGGGTATGATTCTCGCTTAGGGTGCGAGAGGTCCCGGGTTCAAATCCCGGAAGAGCCCTTTCCCACGCAACTTTCTGTCAGTATCATGTGTTTGTGTCAGCACTGTCTCTCCTTTGCTGTACAGCATGTAGCCGGCAGCTTTTCTGCAACTCAACACCACCCGACCTGCCTTTCCTTTCAGCTAAATATTGCTGCACAAAACGCTCGACAAAAGCGTTTGTGCAGCGTGGCTCGTTGGTCTAGGGGTATGATTCTCGCTTAGGGTGCGAGAGGTCCCGGTTTCAAATCCCGGACGAGCCCTCTGTTCTGTGAAACTCTGCAACTTTTGCTGCTAGCTGCCACCGGTGAACTGCTGCAGTTTGTTACCCAGGACTTACTTTAGGAAATGTTGATGCGCAGTGGAACCAAGCTGAAATATTGGTCTTCCCTGCAGACCACTCTAAATATTTGTGTGAAGAAAGGCACCAAATAAAAGGTACCCTTGGCCCAGGCTCGTTGGTCTAGGGGTATGATTCTCGCTTCGGGTGCGAGAGGTCCCGGGTTCAACTCCCGGACGAGCCCTTCTTTCCGAAAGAAACGCCAGACTTCACTGCAAGAATCGACGCTAACGAAACAAACAAAGACGAAACTTTTTTGTTAGCATTGAAGGAAAAGAGCCAATTTTGAACCAGATTTTTTACTTGCTCAGGCCTGCAAGGGGTCCTGACCAAATAAGACCCAGGAGAGCACTCAGCGGCTCGTTGGTCTAGGGGTATGATTCTCGCTTTGGGTCCGAGAGGTCCCGGGTTCAAATCCCAGACGAGCCCTTTTGTGCTTCCTCACCAATTCTTTGTCGGCCTCACTGTCTAACGCCTTTGTTCTGTGGAGATTTAGCCTCAGTTGGATGTTTATTTTTTCCCCCGTAGCCATCACATTGGGGCTTGTTGTTCTAGGGGAATGATTATCGCTTTGGGTGCGAGAGGTCCCGGGTCAAAATCCAGGACGAGCCCGCAGGCGTTATAGGTGCATTTCATTGAAATGTGTTAATTTTCAACTCTCGTCAGTGATCTAGAAAATTATGTTGTTGTTTTTTTCAACTAAATTCATAGCCAGTCAAGGCTCGTTGGTCTAGGGGTATGATTCTCGCTTAGGGTGCGAGAGGTCCCGGGTTCAAATCCCGGACGAGCCCTTCCCCACTGAAATATTTGTCATTATCATGTGCTTGTGTCAGCACTGTCTCACCTTTGCTGTACAGCATATAGCCGGCAGCTTTTCTGCAACTAAACACCACCACACCTCCCTTTCCTTTCAGATAAATATTGCTGCACAGAAGGCTCGACATAAGCTTTTGAACAGCGTGGCTCGTTGGTCTAGGGGTATGATTGATCCCGGGTTCAAATCCCGGAAGAGCCCTTTCCCACGCAACTTTCTGTCAGTATCATGTGTTTGTGTCAGCACTGTCTCTCCTTTGCTGTACAGCATGTAGCCGGCAGCTTTTCTGCAACTCAACACCACCCGACCTGCCTTTCCTTTCAGCTAAATATTGCTGCACAAAACGCTCGACAACAGCGTTTGTGCAGCGTGGCTCGTTGGTCTAGGGGTATGATTCTCGCTTAGGGTGCGAGAGGGCCCGGGTTCAAATTCCGGACGAGCCATCTGTTCTGTGAAACTCTGCAACTTTTGCTGCTAGCTGCCACCGGTGAACTGCTGCAGTTTGTTACCCAGGACTTACTTTAGGAAATGTTGATGCGCAGTGGAACCAAGCTGAAATATTGGTCTTCCCTGCAGACCACTCTAAATATTTGTGTGAAGAAAGGCACCGAATAAAAGGTACCCTTGGCCCAGGCTCGTTGGTCTAGGGGTATGATTCTCGCTTCGGGTGCGAGAGGTCCCGGGTTCAACTCCCGGACGAGCCCTTCTTTCCGAAAGAAACGCCAGACTTCACTGCAAGAATCGACGCTAACGAAACAAACAAAGACGAAACTTTTTTGTTAGCATTGAAGGAAAAGAGCCAATTTTGAACCAGATTTTTTACTTGCTCAGGCCTGCAAGGGGTCCTGACCAAATAAGACCCAGGAGAGCACTCAGCGTCTCGTTGGTCTAGGGGTATGATTCTCGCTTTGGGTGCGAGAGGTCCCGGGTTCAAATCCCGGACGAGCGCTTTTGTGCTTCCTCACCAATTCTTTGTCGGCCTCACTGTCTAACGCCTTTGTGCTGTGGAGATTTAGCCTCAGTTGGATGTTTATTTTTTCCCCCGTAGCCATCACATTGGGGCTTGTTGTTCTAGGGGAATGATTATCGCTTTGGGTGCGAGAGGTCCCGGGTCAAAATCCAGGACGAGCCCGCAGGCGTTATAGGTGCATTTCATTGAAATGTGTTAATTTTCAACTCTCGTCAGTGATCTAGAAAATTATGTTGTTGTTTTTTTCAACTAAATTCATAGCCAGTCAAGGCTCGTTGGTCTAGGGGTATGATTCTCGCTTAGGGTGCGAGAGGTCCCTGGTTCAAATCCCGGACGAGCCCTTCCCCACCGAAATATTTGTCATTATCATGTGCTTGTGTCAGCACTGTCTCACCTTTGCTGTACAGCATATAGCCGGCAGCTTTTCTGCAACTAAACACCACCACACCTCCCTTTCCTTTCAGATAAATATTGCTGCACAGAAGGCTCGACATAAGCTTTTGAGCAGCGTGGCTCGTTGGTCTAGGGGTATGATTCTCGCTTAGGGTGCGAGAGGTCCCGGGTTCAAATCCCGGAAGAGCCCTTTCCCACGCAACTTTCTGTCAGTATCATGTGTTTGTGTCAGCACTGTCTCTCCTTTGCTGTACAGCATGTAGCCGGCAGCTTTTCTGCAACTCAACACCACCCGACCTGCCTTTCCTTTCAGCTAAATATTGCTGCACAAAACGCTCGACAAAAGCGTTTGTGCAGCGTGGCTCGTTGGTCTAGGGGTATGATTCTCGCTTAGGGTGCGAGAGGTCCCGGTTTCAAATCCCGGACGAGCCCTCTGTTCTGTGAAACTCTGCAACTTTTGCTGCTAGCTGCCACCGGTGAACTGCTGCAGTTTGTTACCCAGGACTTACTTTAGGAAATGTTGATGCGCAGTGGAACCAAGCTGAAATATTGGTCTTCCCTGCAGACCACTCTAAATATTTGTGTGAAGAAAGGCACCAAATAAAAGGTACCCTTGGCCCAGGCTCGTTGGTCTAGGGGTATGATTCTCGCTTCGGGTGCGAGAGGTCCCGGGTTCAACTCCCGGACGAGCCCTTCTTTCCGAAAGAAACGCCAGACTTCACTGCAAGAATCGACGCTAACGAAACAAACAAAGACGAAACTTTTTTGTTAGCATTGAAGGAAAAGAGCCAATTTTGAACCAGATTTTTTACTTGCTCAGGCCTGCAAGGGGTCCTGACCAAATAAGACACAGGAGAGCACTCAGCGCCTCGTTGGTCTAGGGGTATGATTCTCGCTTTGGGTGCGAGAGGTCCCGGGTTCAAATCCCGGACGAGCCCTTTTGTGCTTCCTCACCAATTCTTTGTCGGCCTCACTGTCTAACGCCTTTGTGCTGTGGAGATTTAGCCTCAGTTGGATGTTTATTTTTTCCCCCGTAGCCATCACATTGGGGCTTGTTGTTCTAGGGGAATGATTATCGCTTTGGGTGCGAGAGGTCCCGGGTCAAAATCCAGGACGAGCCCGCAGGCGTTATAGGTGCATTTCATTGAAATGTGTTAATTTTCAACTCTCGTCAGTGATCTAGAAAATTATGTTGTTGTTTATTTCAACTAAATTCATAGCCAGTCAAGGCTCGTTGGTCTAGGGGTATGATTCTCGCTTAGGGTGCGAGAGGTCCCGGGTTCAAATCCCGGACGAGCCCTTCCCCACCGAAATATTTGTCATTATCATGTGCTTGTGTCAGCACTGTCTCACCTTTGCTGTACAGCATATAGCCGGCAGCTTTTCTGCAACTAAACACCACCACACCTCCCTTTCCTTTCAGATAAATATTGCTGCACAGAAGGCTCGACATAAGCTTTTGAGCAGCGTGGCTCGTTGGTCTAGGGGTATGATTCTCGCTTAGGGTGCGAGAGGTCCCGGGTTCAAATCCCGGAAGAGCCCTTTCCCACGCAACTTTCTGTCAGTATCATGTGTTTGTGTCAGCACTGTCTCTCCTTTGCTGTACAGCATGTAGCCGGCAGCTTTTCTGCAACTCAACACCACCCGACCTGCCTTTCCTTTCAGCTAAATATTGCTGCACAAAACGCTCGACAAAAGCGTTTGTGCAGCGTGGCTCGTTGGTCTAGGGGTATGATTCTCGCTTAGGGTGCGAGAGGTCCCGGTTTCAAATCCCGGACGAGCCCTCTGTTCTGTGAAACTCTGCAACTTTTGCTGCTAGCTGCCACCGGTGAACTGCTGCAGTTTGTTACCCAGGACTTACTTTAGGAAATCTTGATGCGCAGTGAAACCAAGCTGAAATATTGGTCTTCCCTGCAGACCACTCTAAATATTTGTGTGAAGAAAGGCACCGAATAAAAGGTACCCTTGGCCCAGGCTCGTTGGTCTAGGGGTATGATTCTCGCTTAGGGTGCGAGAGGTCCCGGTTTCAACTCCCGGACGAGCCCTTCTTTCCGAAAGAAACGCCAGACTTCACTGCAAGAATTGACGCTAACGAAACAAACAAAGACGAAACTTTTTTGTTAGCATTGAAGGAAAAGAGCCAATTTTGAACCAGATTTTTTACTTGCTCAGGCCTGCAAGGGGTCCTGACCAAATAAGACCCAGGAGAGCACTCAGCGACTCGTTGGTCTAGGGGTATGATTCTCGCTTTGGGTGCGAGAGGTCCCGGGTTCAAATCCCGGACGAGCCCTTTTGTGCTTCCTCACCAATTCTTTGTCGGCCTCACTGTCTAACGCCTTTGTGCTGTGGAGATTTAGCCTCAGTTGGATGTTTATTTTTTCCCCCGTAGCCATCACATTGGGGCTTGTTGTTCTAGGGGAATGATTATCGCTTTGGGTGCGAGAGGTCCCGGGTCAAAATCCAGGACGAGCCCGCAGGCGTTATAGGTGCATTTCATTGAAATGTGTTAATTTTCAACTCTCGTCAGTGATCTAGAAAATTATGTTGTTGTTTATTTCAACTAAATTCATAGCCAGTCAAGGCTCGTTGGTCTAGGGGTATGATTCTCGCTTAGGGTGCGAGAGGTCCCTAACGAAACAAACAAAGACGAAACTTTTTTGTTAGCATTGAAGGAAAAGAGCCAATTTTGAACCAGATTTTTTACTTGCTCAGGCCTGCAAGGGGTCCTGACCAAATAAGACCCAGGAGAGCACTCAGCCGCTCGTTGGTCTAGGGGTATGATTCTCGCTTTGGGTGCGAGAGGTCCCGGGTTCAAATCCCGGACGAGCCCTTTTGTGCTTCCTCACCAATTCTTTGTCGGCCTCACTGTCTAACGCCTTTGTGCTGTGGAGATTTAGCCTCAGTTGGATGTTTATTTTTTCCCCCGTAGCCATCACATTGGGGCTTGTTGTTCTAGGGGAATGATTATCGCTTTGGGTGCGAGAGGTCCCGGGTTCAAATCCCGGAAGAGCCCTTTCCCACGCAACTTTCTGTCAGTATCATGTGTTTGTGTCAGCACTGTCTCTCCTTTGCTGTACAGCATGTAGCCGGCAGCTTTTCTGCAACTCAACATCACCCGACCTGCCTTTCCTTTCAGCTAAATATTGCTGCACAAAACGCTCGACAAAAGCGTTTGTGCAGCGTGGCTCGTTGGTCTAGGGGTATGATTCTCGCTTAGGGTGCGAGAGGTCCCGGGTTCAACTCCCGGACGAGCCCTTCTTTCCGAAAGAAACGCCAGACTTCACTGCAAGAATCGACGCTAACGAAACAAACAAAGACGAAACTTTTTTGTTAGCATTGAAGGAAAAGAGCCAATTTTGAACCAGATTTTTTACTTGCTCAGGCCTGCAAGGGGTCCTGACCAAATAAGACCCAGGAGAGCACTCAGCGGCTCGTTGGTCTAGGGGTATGATTCTCGCTTTGGGTGCGAGAGGTCCCGGGTTCAAATCCCGGACGAGCCCTTTTGTGCTTCCTCACCAATTCTTTGTCGGCCTCACTGTCTAACGCCTTTGTGCTGTGGAGATTTAGCCTCAGTTGGATGTTTATTTTTTCCCCCGTAGCCATCACATTGGGGCTTGTTGTTCTAGGGGAATGATTATCGCTTTGGGTGCGAGAGGTCCCGGGTCAAAATCCAGGACGAGCCCGCAGGCGTTATAGGTGCATTTCATTGAAATGTGTTAATTTTCAACTCTCGTCAGTGATCTAGAAAATTATGTTGTTGTTTATTTCAACTAAATTCATAGCCATTCAAGGCTCGTTGGTCTAGGGGTATGATTCTCGCTTAGGGTGCGAGAGGTCCCGGGTTCAAATCCCGGACGAGCCCTTCCCCACCGAAATATTTGTCATTATCATGTGCTTGTGTCAGCACTGTCTCACCTTTGCTGTACAGCATATAGCTGGCAGCTTTTCTGCAACTAAACACCACCACACCTCCCTTTCCTTTCAGATAAATATTGCTGCACAGAAGGCTCGACATAAGCTTTTGAGCAGCGTGGCTCGTTGGTCTAGGGGTATGATTCTCGCTTAGGGTGCGAGAGCTCCCGGGTTCAAATCCCGGAAGAGCCCTTTCCCACGCAACTTTCTGTCAGTATCATGTGTTTGTGTCAGCACTGTCTCTCCTTTGCTGTACAGCATGTAGCCGGCAGCTTTTCTGCAACTCAACACCACCCGACCTGCCTTTCCTTTCAGCTAAATATTGCTGCACAAAACGCTCGACAAAAGCTTTTGTGCAGCGTGGCTCGTTGGTCTAGGGGTATGATTCTCGCTTAGGGTGCGAGAGGTCCCGGTTTCAAATCCCGGACGAGCCCTCTGTTCTGTGAAACTCTGCAACTTTTGCTGCTAGCTGCCACCGGTGAACTGCTGCAGTTTGTTACCCAGGACTTACTTTAGGAAATGTTGATGCGCAGTGGAACCAAGCTGAAATATTGGTCTTCCCTGCAGACCACTCTAAATATTTGTGTGAAGAAAGGCACCGAATAAAAGGTACCCTTGGCCCAGGCTCGTTGGTCTAGGGGTATGATTCTCGCTTCGGGTGCGAGAGGTCCCGGGTTCAACTCCCGGACGAGCCCTTCTTTCCGAAAGAAACGCCAGACTTCACTGCAAGAATCGACGCTAACGAAACAAACAAAGACGAAACTTTTTTGTTAGCATTGAAGGAAAAGAGCCAATTTTGAACCAGATTTTTTACTTGCTCAGGCCTGCAAGGGGTCCTGACCAAATAAGACACAGGAGAGCACTCAGCGCCTCGTTGGTCTAGGGGTATGATTCTCGCTTTGGGTGCGAGAGGTCCCGGGTTCAAATCCCGGACGAGCCCTTTTGTGCTTCCTCACCAATTCTTTGTCGGCCTCACTGTCTAACGCCTTTGTGCTGTGGAGATTTAGCCTCAGTTGGATGTTTATTTTTTCCCCCGTAGCCATCACATTGGGGCTTGTTGTTCTAGGGGAATGATTATCGCTTTGGGTGCGAGAGGTCCCGGGTCAAAATCCAGGACGAGCCCGCAGGCGTTATAGGTGCATTTCATTGAAATGTGTTAATTTTCAACTCTCGTCAGTGATCTAGAAAATTATGTTGTTGTTTATTTCAACTAAATTCATAGCCATTCAAGGCTCGTTGGTCTAGGGGTATGATTCTCGCTTAGGGTGCGAGAGGTCCCGGGTTCAAATCCCGGACGAGCCCTTCCCCACCGAAATATTTGTCATTATCATGTGCTTGTGTCAGCACTGTCTCACCTTTGCTGTACAGCATATAGCCGGCAGCTTTTCTGCAACTAAACACCACCACACCTCCCTTTCCTTTCAGATAAATATTGCTGCACAGAAGGCTCGACATAAGCTTTTGAGCAGCGTGGCTCGTTGGTCTAGGGGTATGATTCTCGCTTAGGGTGCGAGAGCTCCCGGGTTCAAATCCCGGAAGAGCCCTTTCCCACGCAACTTTCTGTCAGTATCATGTGTTTGTGTCAGCACTGTCTCTCCTTTGCTGTACAGCATGTAGCCGGCAGCTTTTCTGCAACTCAACACCACCCGACCTGCCTTTCCTTTCAGCTAAATATTGCTGCACAAAACGCTCGACAAAAGCTTTTGTGCAGCGTGGCTCGTTGGTCTAGGGGTATGATTCTCGCTTAGGGTGCGAGAGGTCCCGGTTTCAAATCCCGGACGAGCCCTCTGTTCTGTGAAACTCTGCAACTTTTGCTGCTAGCTGCCACCGGTGAACTGCTGCAGTTTGTTACCCAGGACTTACTTTAGGAAATGTTGATGCGCAGTGGAACCAAGCTGAAATATTGGTCTTCCCTGCAGACCACTCTAAATATTTGTGTGAAGAAAGGCACCGAATAAAAGGTACCCTTGGCCCAGGCTCGTTGGTCTAGGGGTATGATTCTCGCTTCGGGTGCGAGAGGTCCCGGGTTCAACTCCCGGACGAGCCCTTCTTTCCGAAAGAAACGCCAGACTTCACTGCAAGAATCGACGCTAACGAAACAAACAAAGACGAAACTTTTTTGTTAGCATTGAAGGAAAAGAGCCAATTTTGAACCAGATTTTTTACTTGCTCAGGCCTGCAAGGGGTCCTGACCAAATAAGACCCAGGAGAGCACTCAGCGGCTCGTTGGTCTAGGGGTATGATTCTCGCTTTGGGTGCGAGAGGTCCCGGGTTCAAATCCCGGACGAGCCCTTTTGTGCTTCCTCACCAATTCTTTGTCGGCCTCACTGTCTAACGCCTTTGTGCTGTGGAGATTTAGCCTCAGTTGGATGTTTATTTTTTCCCCCGTAGCCATCACATTGGGGCTTGTTGTTCTAGGGGAATGATTATCGCTTTGGGTGCGAGAGGTCCCGGGTTCAAATCCCGGAAGAGCCCTTTCCCACGCAACTTTCTGTCAGTATCATGTGTTTGTGTCAGCACTGTCTCTCCTTTGCTGTACAGCATGTAGCCGGCAGCTTTTATGCAACTCAACACCACCCGACCTGCCTTTCCTTTCAGCTAAATATTGCTGCACAAAACGCTCGACAAAAGCGTTTGTGCAGCGTGGCTCGTTGGTCTAGGGGTATGATTCTCGCTTAGGGTGCGAGAGGTCCCGGGTTCAACTCCCGGACGAGCCCTTCTTTCCGAAAGAAACGCCAGACTTCACTGCAAGAATCGACGCTAACGAAACAAACAAAGACGAAACTTTTTTGTTAGCATTGAAGGAAAAGAGCCAATTTTGAACCAGATTTTTTACTTGCTCAGGCCTGCAAGGGGTCCTGACCAAATAAGACCCAAGAGAGCACTCAGCGACTCGTTGGTCTAGGGGTATGATTCTCGCTTTGGGTGCGAGAGGTCCCGGGTTCAAATCCCGGACGAGCCCTTTTGTGCTTCCTCACCAATTCTTTGTCGGCCTCACTGTCTAACGCCTTTGTGCTGTGGAGATTTAGCCTCAGTTGGATGTTTATTTTTTCCCCCGTAGCCATCACATTGGGGCTTGTTGTTCTAGGGGAATGATTATCGCTTTGGGTGCGAGAGGTCCCGGGTCAAAATCCAGGACGAGCCCGCAGGCGTTATAGGTGCATTTCATTGAAATGTGTTAATTTTCAACTCTCGTCAGTGATCTAGAAAATTATGTTGTTGTTTTTTTCAACTAAATTCATAGCCAGTCAAGGCTCGTTGGTCTAGGGGTATGATTCTCGCTTAGGGTGCGAGAGGTCCCGGGTTCAAATCCCGGACGAGCCCTTCCCCACCGAAATATTTGTCATTATCATGTGCTTGTGTCAGCACTGTCTCACCTTTGCTGTACAGCATATAGCCGGCAGCTTTTCTGCAACTAAACACCACCACACCTCCCTTTCCTTTCAGATAAATATTGCTGCACAGAAGGCTCGACATAAGCTTTTGAGCAGCGTGGCTCGTTGGTCTAGGGGTATGATTCTCGCTTAGGGTGCGAGAGCTCCCGGGTTCAAATCCCGGAAGAGCCCTTTCCCACGCAACTTTCTGTCAGTATCATGTGTTTGTGTCAGCACTGTCTCTCCTTTGCTGTACAGCATGTAGCCGGCAGCTTTTCTGCAACTCAACACCACCCGACCTGCCTTTCCTTTCAGCTAAATATTGCTGCACAAAACGCTCGACAAAAGCTTTTGTGCAGCGTGGCTCGTTGGTCTAGGGGTATGATTCTCGCTTAGGGTGCGAGAGGTCCCGGTTTCAAATCCCGGACGAGCCCTCTGTTCTGTGAAACTCTGCAACTTTTGCTGCTAGCTGCCACCGGTGAACTGCTGCAGTTTGTTACCCAGGACTTACTTTAGGAAATGTTGATGCGCAGTGGAACCAAGCTGAAATATTGGTCTTCCCTGCAGACCACTCTAAATATTTGTGTGAAGAAAGGCACCGAATAAAAGGTACCCTTGGCCCAGGCTCGTTGGTCTAGGGGTATGATTCTCGCTTCGGGTGCGAGAGGTCCCGGGTTCAACTCCCGGACGAGCCCTTCTTTCCGAAAGAAACGCCATACTTCACTGCAAGAATCGACGCTAACGAAACAAACAAAGACGAAACTTTTTTGTTAGCATTGAAGGAAAAGAGCCAATTTTGAACCAGATTTTTTACTTGCTCAGGCCTGCAAGGGGTCCTGACCAAATAAGACCCAGGAGAGCACTCAGCGGCTCGTTGGTCTAGGGGTATGATTCTCGCTTTGGGTGCGAGAGGTCCCGGGTTCAAATCCCGGACGAGCCCTTTTGTGCTTCCTCACCAATTCTTTGTCGGCCTCACTGTCTAACGCCTTTGTGCTGTGGAGATTTAGCCTCAGTTGGATGTTTATTTTTTCCCCCGTAGCCATCACATTGGGGCTTGTTGTTCTAGGGGAATGATTATCGCTTTGGGTGCGAGAGGTCCCGGGTTCAAATCCCGGAAGAGCCCTTTCCCACGCAACTTTCTGTCAGTATCATGTGTTTGTGTCAGCACTGTCTCTCCTTTGCTGTACAGCATGTAGCCGGCAGCTTTTATGCAACTCAACACCACCCGACCTGCCTTTCCTTTCAGCTAAATATTGCTGCACAAAACGCTCGACAAAAGCGTTTGTGCAGCGTGGCTCGTTGGTCTAGGGGTATGATTCTCGCTTAGGGTGCGAGAGGTCCCGGGTTCAACTCCCGGACGAGCCCTTCTTTCCGAAAGAAACGCCAGACTTCACTGCAAGAATCGACGCTAACGAAACAAACAAAGACGAAACTTTTTTGTTAGCATTGAAGGAAAAGAGCCAATTTTGAACCAGATTTTTTACTTGCTCAGGCCTGCAAGGGGTCCTGACCAAATAAGACCCAAGAGAGCACTCAGCGACTCGTTGGTCTAGGGGTATGATTCTCGCTTTGGGTGCGAGAGGTCCCGGGTTCAAATCCCGGACGAGCCCTTTTGTGCTTCCTCACCAATTCTTTGTCGGCCTCACTGTCTAACGCCTTTGTGCTGTGGAGATTTAGCCTCAGTTGGATGTTTATTTTTTCCCCCGTAGCCATCACATTGGGGCTTGTTGTTCTAGGGGAATGATTATCGCTTTGGGTGCGAGAGGTCCCGGGTCAAAATCCAGGACGAGCCCGCAGGCGTTATAGGTGCATTTCATTGAAATGTGTTAATTTTCAACTCTCGTCAGTGATCTAGAAAATTATGTTGTTGTTTTTTTCAACTAAATTCATAGCCAGTCAAGGCTCGTTGGTCTAGGGGTATGATTCTCGCTTAGGGTGCGAGAGGTCCCGGGTTCAAATCCCGGACGAGCCCTTCCCCACCGAAATATTTGTCATTATCATGTGCTTGTGTCAGCACTGTCTCACCTTTGCTGTACAGCATATAGCCGGCAGCTTTTCTGCAACTAAACACCACCACACCTCCCTTTCCTTTCAGATAAATATTGCTGCACAGAAGGCTCGACATAAGCTTTTGAGCAGCGTGGCTCGTTGGTCTAGGGGTATGATTCTCGCTTAGGGTGCGAGAGCTCCCGGGTTCAAATCCCGGAAGAGCCCTTTCCCACGCAACTTTCTGTCAGTATCATGTGTTTGTGTCAGCACTGTCTCTCCTTTGCTGTACAGCATGTAGCCGGCAGCTTTTCTGCAACTCAACACCACCCGACCTGCCTTTCCTTTCAGCTAAATATTGCTGCACAAAACGCTCGACAAAAGCTTTTGTGCAGCGTGGCTCGTTGGTCTAGGGGTATGATTCTCGCTTAGGGTGCGAGAGGTCCCGGTTTCAAATCCCGGACGAGCCCTCTGTTCTGTGAAACTCTGCAACTTTTGCTGCTAGCTGCCACCGGTGAACTGCTGCAGTTTGTTACCCAGGACTTACTTTAGGAAATGTTGATGCGCAGTGGAACCAAGCTGAAATATTGGTCTTCCCTGCAGACCACTCTAAATATTTGTGTGAAGAAAGGCACCGAATAAAAGGTACCCTTGGCCCAGGCTCGTTGGTCTAGGGGTATGATTCTCGCTTCGGGTGCGAGAGGTCCCGGGTTCAACTCCCGGACGAGCCCTTCTTTCCGAAAGAAACGCCAGACTTCACTGCAAGAATCGACGCTAACGAAACAAACAAAGACGAAACTTTTTTGTTAGCATTGAAGGAAAAGAGCCAATTTTGAACCAGATTTTTTACTTGCTCAGGCCTGCAAGGGGTCCTGACCAAATAAGACCCAGGAGAGCACTCAGCGGCTCGTTGGTCTAGGGGTATGATTCTCGCTTTGGGTGCGAGAGGTCCCGGGTTCAAATCCCGGACGAGCCCTTTTGTGCTTCCTCACCAATTCTTTGTCGGCCTCACTGTCTAACGCCTTTGTGCTGTGGAGATTTAGCCTCAGTTGGATGTTTATTTTTTCCCCCGTAGCCATCACATTGGGGCTTGTTGTTCTAGGGGAATGATTATCGCTTTGGGTGCGAGAGGTCCCGGGTTCAAATCCCGGAAGAGCCCTTTCCCACGCAACTTTCTGTCAGTATCATGTGTTTGTGTCAGCACTGTCTCTCCTTTGCTGTACAGCATGTAGCCGGCAGCTTTTCTGCAACTCAACACCACCCGACCTGCCTTTCCTTTCAGCTAAATATTGCTGCACAAAACGCTCGACAAAAGCGTTTGTGCAGCGTGGCTCGTTGGTCTAGGGGTATGATTCTCGCTTAGGGTGCGAGAGGTCCCGGTTTCAAATCCCGGACGAGCCCTCTGTTCTGTGAAACTCTGCAACTTTTGCTGCTAGCTGCCACCGGTGAACTGCTGCAGTTTGTTACCCAGGACTTACTTTAGGAAATGTTGATGCGCAGTGGAACCAAGCTGAAATATTGGTCTTCCCTGCAGACCACTCTAAATATTTGTGTGAAGAAAGGCACCGAATAAAAGGTACCCTTGGCCCAGGCTCGTTGGTCTAGGGGTATGATTCTCGCTTCGGGTGCGAGAGGTCCCGGGTTCAACTCCCGGACGAGCCCTTCTTTCCGAAAGAAACGCCAGACTTCACTGCAAGAATCGACGCTAACGAAACAAACAAAGACGAAACTTTTTTGTTAGCATTGAAGGAAAAGAGCCAATTTTGAACCAGATTTTTTACTTGCTCAGGCCTGCAAGGGGTCCTGACCAAATAAGACCCAGGAGAGCACTCAGCGGCTCGTTGGTCTAGGGGTATGATTCTCGCTTTGGGTGCGAGAGGTCCCGGGTTCAAATCCCGGACGAGCCCTTTTGTGCTTCCTCACCAATTCTTTGTCGGCCTCACTGTCTAACGCCTTTGTGCTGTGGAGATTTAGCCTCAGTTGGATGTTTATTTTTTCCCCCGTAGCCATCACATTGGGGCTTGTTGTTCTAGGGGAATGATTATCGCTTTGGGTGCGAGAGGTCCCGGGTTCAAATCCCGGAAGAGCCCTTTCCCACGCAACTTTCTGTCAGTATCATGTGTTTGTGTCAGCACTGTCTCTCCTTTGCTGTACAGCATGTAGCCGGCAGCTTTTATGCAACTCAACACCACCCGACCTGCCTTTCCTTTCAGCTAAATATTGCTGCACAAAACGCTCGACAAAAGCGTTTGTGCAGCGTGGCTCGTTGGTCTAGGGGTATGATTCTCGCTTAGGGTGCGAGAGGTCCCGGGTTCAACTCCCGGACGAGCCCTTCTTTCCGAAAGAAACGCCAGACTTCACTGCAAGAATCGACGCTAACGAAACAAACAAAGACGAAACTTTTTTGTTAGCATTGAAGGAAAAGAGCCAATTTTGAACCAGATTTTTTACTTGCTCAGGCCTGCAAGGGGTCCTGACCAAATAAGACCCAAGAGAGCACTCAGCGACTCGTTGGTCTAGGGGTATGATTCTCGCTTTGGGTGCGAGAGGTCCCGGGTTCAAATCCCGGACGAGCCCTTTTGTGCTTCCTCACCAATTCTTTGTCGGCCTCACTGTCTAACGCCTTTGTGCTGTGGAGATTTAGCCTCAGTTGGATGTTTATTTTTTCCCCCGTAGCCATCACATTGGGGCTTGTTGTTCTAGGGGAATGATTATCGCTTTGGGTGCGAGAGGTCCCGGGTCAAAATCCAGGACGAGCCCGCAGGCGTTATAGGTGCATTTCATTGAAATGTGTTAATTTTCAACTCTCGTCAGTGATCTAGAAAATTATGTTGTTGTTTTTTTCAACTAAATTCATAGCCAGTCAAGGCTCGTTGGTCTAGGGGTATGATTCTCGCTTAGGGTGCGAGAGGTCCCGGGTTCAAATCCCGGACGAGCCCTTCCCCACCGAAATATTTGTCATTATCATGTGCTTGTGTCAGCACTGTCTCACCTTTGCTGTACAGCATATAGCCGGCAGCTTTTCTGCAACTAAACACCACCACACCTCCCTTTCCTTTCAGATAAATATTGCTGCACAGAAGGCTCGACATAAGCTTTTGAGCAGCGTGGCTCGTTGGTCTAGGGGTATGATTCTCGCTTAGGGTGCGAGAGGTCCCGGGTTCAAATCCCGGAAGAGCCCTTTCCCACGCAACTTTCTGTCAGTATCATGTGTTTGTGTCAGCACTGTCTCTCCTTTGCTGTACAGCATGTAGCCGGCAGCTTTTCTGCAACTCAACACCACCCGACCTGCCTTTCCTTTCAGCTAAATATTGCTGCACAAAACGCTCGACAAAAGCGTTTGTGCAGCGTGGCTCGTTGGTCTAGGGGTATGATTCTCGCTTAGGGTGCGAGAGGTCCCGGTTTCAAATCCCGGACGAGCCCTCTGTTCTGTGAAACTCTGCAACTTTTGCTGCTAGCTGCCACCGGTGAACTGCTGCAGTTTGTTACCCAGGACTTACTTTAGGAAATGTTGATGCGCAGTGGAACCAAGCTGAAATATTGGTCTTCCCTGCAGACCACTCTAAATATTTGTGTGAAGAAAGGCACCGAATAAAAGGTACCCTTGGCCCAGGCTCGTTGGTCTAGGGGTATGATTCTCGCTTCGGGTGCGAGAGGTCCCGGGTTCAACTCCCGGACGAGCCCTTCTTTCCGAAAGAAACGCCAGACTTCACTGCAAGAATCGACGCTAACGAAACAAACAAAGACGAAACTTTTTTGTTAGCATTGAAGGAAAAGAGCCAATTTTGAACCAGATTTTTTACTTGCTCAGGCTTGCAAGGGGTCCTGACCAAATAAGACCCAGGAGAGCACTCAGCGGCTCGTTGGTCTAGGGGTATGATTCTCGCTTTGGGTGCGAGAGGTCCCGGGTTCAAATCCCGGACGAGCCCTTTTGTGCTTCCTCACCAATTCTTTGTCGGCCTCACTGTCTAACGCCTTTGTGCTGTGGAGATTTAGCCTCAGTTGGATGTTTATTTTTTCCCCCGTAGCCATCACATTGGGGCTTGTTGTTCTAGGGGAATGATTATCGCTTTGGGTGCGAGAGGTCCCGGGTTCAAATCCCGGAAGAGCCCTTTCCCACGCAACTTTCTGTCAGTATCATGTGTTTGTGTCAGCACTGTCTCTCCTTTGCTGTACAGCATGTAGCCGGCAGCTTTTCTGCAACTCAACACCACCCGACCTGCCTTTCCTTTCAGCTAAATATTGCTGCACAAAACGCTCGACAAAAGCGTTTGAGCAGCGTGGCTTGTTGGTCTAGGGGTATGATTCTCGCTTAGGGTGCGAGAGGTCCCGGGTTCAACTCCCGGACGAGCCCTTCTTTCCGAAAGAAACGCCAGACTTCACTGCAAGAATCGACGCTAACGAAACAAACAAAGACGAAACTTTTTTGTTAGCATTGAAGGAAAAGAGCCAATTTTGAACCAGATTTTTTACTTGCTCAGGCCTGCAAGGGGTCCTGACCAAATAAGACCCAGGAGAGCACTCAGCGGCTCGTTGGTCTAGGGGTATGATTCTCGCTTTGGGTGCGAGAGGTCCCGGGTTCAAATCCCGGACGAGCCCTTTTGTGCTTCCTCACCAATTCTTTGTCGGCCTCACTGTCTAACGCCTTTGTGCTGTGGAGATTTAGCCTCAGTTGGATGTTTATTTTTTCCCCCGTAGCCATCACATTGGGGCTTGTTGTTCTAGGGGAATGATTATCGCTTTGGGTGCGAGAGGTCCCGGGTCAAAATCCAGGACGAGCCCGCAGGCGTTATAGGTGCATTTCATTGAAATGTGTTAATTTTCAACTCTCGTCAGTGATCTAGAAAATTATGTTGTTGTTTTTTTCAACTAAATTCATAGCCAGTCAAGGCTCGTTGGTCTAGGGGTATGATTCTCGCTTAGGGTGCGAGAGGTCCCGGGTTCAAATCCCGGACGAGCCCTTCCCCACCGAAATATTTGTCATTATCATGTGCTTGTGTCAGCACTGTCTCACCTTTGCTGTACAGCATGTAGCCGGCAGCTTTTCTGCAACTCAACACCACCCGACCTGCCTTTCCTTTCAGCTAAATATTGCTGCACAGAAGGCTCGACATAAGCTTTTGAGCAGCGTGGCTCGTTGGTCTAGGGGTATGATTCTCGCTTAGGGTGCGAGAGGTCCCGGGTTCAAATCCCGGAAGAGCCCTTTCCCACGCAACTTTCTGTCAGTATCATGTGTTTGTGTCAGCACTGTCTCTCCTTTGCTGTACAGCATGTAGCCGGCAGCTTTTCTGCAACTCAACACCACCCGACCTGCCTTTCCTTTCAGCTAAATATTGCTGCACAAAACGCTCGACAAAAGCGTTTGTGCAGCGTGGCTCGTTGGTCTAGGGGTATGATTCACGCTTAGGGTGCGAGAGGTCCCGGGTTCAAATCCCGGACGAGCCCTCTGTTCTGTGAAACTCTGCAACTTTTGCTGCTAGCTGCCACCGGTGAACTGCTGCAGTTTGTTACCCAGGACTTACTTTAGGAAATGTTGATGCGCAGTGGAACCAAGCTGAAATATTGGTCTTCCCTGCAGACCACTCTAAATATTTGTGTGAAGAAAGGCACCGAATAAAAGGCACCCTTGGCCTTGGCTCGTTGGTCTAGGGGTATGATTCTCGCTTTGGGTGCGAGAGGTCCCGGGTTCAACTCCCGGACGAGCCCTTCTTTCCGAAAGAAACGCCAGACATCACTGCAAGAATCGACGCTAACGAAACAAACAAAGACGAAACTCTTTTGTTAGCATTGAAGGAAAAGAGCCAATTTTGAACCAGATTTTTTACTTGCTCAGGCCTGCAAGGGGTCCTGACCAAATAAGACCCAGGAGAGCACTCAGCGGCTCGTTGGTCTAGGGGTATGATTCTCGCTTTGGGTGCGAGAGGTCCCGGGTTCAAATCCCGGACGAGCCCTTTTGTGCTTCCTCACCAATTCTTTGTCGGCCTCACTGTCTAACGCCTTTGTGCTGTGGAGATTTAGCCTCAGTTGGATGTTTATTTTTTCCCGTAGCCATCACATTGGGGCTTGTTGTTCTAGGGGAATGATTATCGCTTTGGGTGCGAGAGGTCCCGGGTTCAAATCCAGGACGAGCCCGCAGGCGTTATAGGTGCATTTCATTGAAATGTGTTAATTTTCAACTCTCGTCAGTGATCTAGAAAATTATGTTGTTGTTTTTTTCAACTAAATTCATAGCCAGTCAAGGCTCGTTGGTCTAGGGGTATGATTCTCGCTTAGGGTGCGAGAGGTCCCGGGTTCAAATCCCGGACGAGCCCTTCCCCACCGAAATATTTGTCATTATCATGTGCTTGTGTCAGCACTGTCTCACCTTTGCTGTACAGCATATAGCCGGCAGCTTTTCTGCAACTAAACACCACCACACCTCCCTTTCCTTTCAGATAAATATTGCTGCACAGAGGGCTCGACATAAGCTTTTGAGCAGCGTGGCTCGTTGGTCTAGGGGTATGATTCTCGCTTAGCGTGCGAGAGGTCCCGGGTTCAAATCCCGGAAGAGCCCTTTCCCACGCAACTTTCTGTCAGTATCATGTGTTTGTGTCAGCACTGTCTCTCCTTTGCTGTACAGCATGTAGCCGGCAGCTTTTCTGCAACTCAACACCACCCGACCTGCCTTTCCTTTCAGCTAAATATTGCTGCACAAAACGCTCGACAAAAGCGTTTGTGCAGCGTGGCTCGTTGGTCTAGGGGTATGATTCTCGCTTAGGGTGCGAGAGGTCCCGGTTTCAAATCCCGGACGAGCCCTCTGTTCTGTGAAACTCTGCAACTTTTGCTGCTAGCTGCCACCGGTGAACTGCTGCAGTTTGTTACCCAGGACTTACTTTAGGAAATGTTGATGCGCAGTGGAACCAAGCTGAAATATTGGTCTTACCTGCAGACCACTCTAAATATTTGTGTGAAGAAAGGCACCCAATAAAAGGTACCCTTGGCCCAGGCTCGTTGGTCTAGGGGTATGATTCTCGCTTCGGGTGCGAGAGGTCCCGGGTTCAACTCCCGGACGAGCCCTTCTTTCCGAAAGAAACGCCAGACTTCACTGCAAGAATCGACGCTAACGAAACAAACAAAGACGAAACTTTTTTGTTAGCATTGAAGGAAAAGAGCCAATTTTGAACCAGATTTCTTACTTGCTCAGGCCTGCAAGGGGTCCTGACCAAATAAGACCCAGGAGAGCACTCAGCGGCTCGTTGGTCTAGGGGTATGATTCTCGCTTTGGGTGCGAGAGGTCCCGGGTTCAAATCCCGGACGAGCCCTTTTGTGCTTCCTCACCAATTCTTTGTCGGCCTCACTGTCTAACGCCTTTGTGCTGTGGAGATTTAGCCTCAGTTGGATGTTTATTTTTTCCCCCGTAGCCATCACATTGGGGCTTGTTGTTCTAGGGGAATGATTATCGCTTTGGGTGCGAGAGGTCCCGGGTCAAAATCCAGGACGAGCCCGCAGGCGTTATAGGTGCATTTCATTGAAATGTGTTAATTTTCAACTCTCGTCAGTGATCTAGAAAATTATGTTGTTGTTTTTTTCAACTAAATTCATAGCCAGTCAAGGCTCGTTGGTCTAGGGGTATGATTCTCGGTTAGGGTGCGAGAGGTCCCAGGTTCAAATCCCGGACGAGCCCTTCCCCACCGAAATATTTGTCATTATCATGTGCTTGTGTCAGCACTGTCTCACCTTTGCTGTACAGCATATAGCCGGCAGCTTTTCTGCAACTAAACACCACCACACCTCCCTTTCCTTTCAGATAAATATTGCTGCACAGAAGGCTCGACATAAGCTTTTGAGCAGCGTGGCTCGTTGGTCTAGGGGTATGATTCTCGCTTAGCGTGCGAGAGGTCCCGGGTTCAAATCCCGGAAGAGCCCTTTCCCACGCAACTTTCTGTCAGTATCATGTGTTTGTGTCAGCACTGTCTCTCCTTTGCTGTACAGCATGTAGCCGGCAGCTTTTCTGCAACTCAACACCACCCGACCTGCCTTTCCTTTCAGCTAAATATTGCTGCACAAAACGCTCGACAAAAGCGTTTGTGCAGCGTGGCTCGTTGGTCTAGGGGTATGATTCTCGCTTAGGGTGCGAGAGGTCCCGGTTTCAAATCCCGGACGAGCCCTCTGTTCTGTGAAACTCTGCAACTTTTGCTGCTAGCTGCCACCGGTGAACTGCTGCAGTTTGTTACCCAGGACTTACTTTAGGAAATGTTGATGCGCAGTGGAACCAAGCTGAAATATTGGTCTTACCTGCAGACCACTCTAAATATTTGTGTGAAGAAAGGCACCCAATAAAAGGTACCCTTGGCCCAGGCTCGTTGGTCTAGGGGTATGATTCTCGCTTCGGGTGCGAGAGGTCCCGGGTTCAACTCCCGGACGAGCCCTTCTTTCCGAAAGAAACGCCAGACTTCACTGCAAGAATCGACGCTAACGAAACAAACAAAGACGAAACTTTTTTGTTAGCATTGAAGGAAAAGAGCCAATTTTGAACCAGATTTCTTACTTGCTCAGGCCTGCAAGGGGTCCTGACCAAATAAGACCCAGGAGAGCACTCAGCGGCTCGTTGGTCTAGGGGTATGATTCTCGCTTTGGGTGCGAGAGGTCCCGGGTTCAAATCCCGGACGAGCCCTTTTGTGCTTCCCCACCAATTCTTTGTCGGCCTCACTGTCTAACGCCTTTGTGCTGTGGAGATTTAGCCTCAGTTGGATGTTTATTTTTTCCCCCGTAGCCATCACATTGGGGCTTGTTGTTCTAGGGGAATGATTATCGCTTTGGGTGCGAGAGGTCCCGGGTCAAAATCCAGGACGAGCCCGCAGGCGTTATAGGTGCATTTCATTGAAATGTGTTAATTTTCAACTCTCGTCAGTGATCTAGAAAATTATGTTGTTGTTTTTTTCAACTAAATTCATAGCCAGTCAAGGCTCGTTGGTCTAGGGGTATGATTCTCGGTTAGGGTGCGAGAGGTCCCAGGTTCAAATCCCGGACGAGCCCTTCCCCACCGAAATATTTGTCATTATCATGTGCTTGTGTCAGCACTGTCTCACCTTTGCTGTACAGCATATAGCCGGCAGCTTTTCTGCAACTAAACACCACCACACCTCCCTTTCCTTTCAGATAAATATTGCTGCACAGAAGGCTCGACATAAGCTTTTGAGCAGCGTGGCTCGTTGGTCTAGGGGTATGATTCTCGCTTAGGGTGCGAGAGGTCCTGGGTTCAAATCCCGGAAGAGCCCTTTCCCACGCAACTTTCTGTCAGTATCATCTGTTTGTGTCAGCACTGTCTCTCCTTTGCTGTACAGCATGTAGCCGGCAGCTTTTCTGCAACTCAACACCACCCGACCTGCCTTTCCTTTCAGCTAAATATTGCTGCACAAAACGCTCGACAAAAGCGTTTGTGCAGCGTGGCTCGTTGGTCTAGGGGTATGATTCTCGCTTAGGGTGCGAGAGGTCCCGGGTTCAAATCCCGGACGAGCCCTCTGTTCTGTGAAACTCTGCAACTTTTGCTGCTAGCTGCCACCGGTGAACTGCTGCAGTTTGTTACCCAGGACTTACTTTAGGAAATGTTGATGCGCAGTGGAACCAAGCTGAAATATTGGTCTTCCCTGCAGACCACTCTAAATATTTGTGTGAAGAAAGGTACCGAATAAAAGGTACCCTTGGCCTTGGCTCGTTGGTCTAGGGGTATGATTCTCGCTTTGGGTGCGAGAGGTCCCAGGTTCAACTCCCGGATGAGCCCTTCTTTCCGAAAGAAACGCCAGACTTCACTGCAAGAATCGACGCTAACGAAACAAACAAAGACGAAACTCTTTTGTTAGCATTGAAGGAAAAAAGCCAATTTTGAACCAGATTTTTTACTTGCTCAGGCCTGCAAGGGGTCCTGACCAAATAAGACCGAGGAGAGCACTCAGCGGCTCGTTGGTCTAGGGGTATGATTCTCGCTTTGGGTGCGAGAGGTCCCGGCTTCAAATCCCGGACGAGCCCTTTTGTGCTTCCTCACCAATTCTTTGTCGGCCTCACTGTCTAAAGCCTTTGTGCTGTGGAGATTTAGCCTCAGTTGGATGTTTATTTTTTCCCCCGTAGCCATCACATTGGGGCTTGTTGTTCTAGGGGAATGATTATCGCTTTGGGTGCGAGAGGTCCCGGGTTCAAATCCCGGAAGAGCCCTTTCCCACGCAACTTTCTGTCAGTATCATGTGTTTGTGTCAGCACTGTCTCTCCTTTGCTGTACAGCATGTAGCCGGCAGCTTTTCTGCAACTCAACACCACCCGACCTGCCTTTCCTTTCAGCTAAATATTGCTGCACAAAACGCTCGACAAAAGCGTTTGTGCAGCGTGGCTCGTTGGTCTAGGGGTATGATTCTCGCTTAGGGTGCGAGAGGTCCCGGGTTCAACTCCCGGACGAGCCCTTCTTTCCGAAAGAAACGCCAGACTTCACTGCAAGAATCGACGCTAACGAAACAAACAAAGACGAAACTTTTTTGTTAGCATTGAAGGAAAAGAGCCAATTTTGAACCAGATTTTTTACTTGCTCAGGCCTGCAAGGGGTCCTGACCAAATAAGACCCAGGAGAGCACTCAGCGACTCGTTGGTCTAGGGGTATGATTCTCGCTTTGGGTGCGAGAGGTCCCGGGTTCAAATCCCGGACGAGCCCTTTTGTGCTTCCTCACCAATTCTTTGTCGGCCTCACTGTCTAACGCCTTTGTGCTGTGGAGATTTAGCCTCAGTTGGATGTTTATTTTTTCCCCCGTAGCCATCACACTGGGGCTTGTTGTTCTAGGGGAATGATTATCGCTTTGGGTGCGAGAGGTCCCGGGTCAAAATCCAGGACGAGCCCGCAGGCGTTATAGGTGCATTTCATTGAAATGTGTTAATTTTCAACTCTCGTCAGTGATCTAGAAAATTATGTTGTTGTTTTTTTCAACTAAATTCATAGCCAGTCAAGGCTCGTTGGTCTAGGGGTATGATTCTCGCTTAGGGTGCGAGAGGTCCCGGGTTCAAATCCCGGACGAGCCCTTCCCCACCGAAATATTTGTCATTATCATGTGCTTGTGTCAGCACTGTCTCACCTTTGCTGTACAGCATATAGCCGGCAGCTTTTCTGCAACTAAACACCACCACACCTCCCTTTCCTTTCAGATAAATATTGCTGCACAGAAGGCTCGACATAAGCTTTTGAGCAGCGTGGCTCGTTGGTCTAGGGGTATGATTCTCGCTTAGGGTGCGAGAGGTCCCGGGTTCAAATCCCGGAAGAGCCCTTTCCCACGCAACTTTCTGTCAGTATCATGTGTTTGTGTCAGCACTGTCTCTCCTTTGCTGTACAGCATGTAGCCGGCAGCTTTTCTGCAACTCAACACCACCCGACCTGCCTTTCCTTTCAGCTAAATATTGCTGCACAAAACGCTCGACAAAAGCGTTTGTGCAGCGTGGCTCGTTGGTCTAGGGGTATGATTCTCGCTTAGGGTGCGAGAGGTCCCGGTTTCAAATCCCGGACGAGCCCTCTGTTCTGTGAAACTCTGCAACTTTTGCTGCTAGCTGCCACCGGTGAACTGCTGCAGTTTGTTACCCAGGACTAACTTTAGGAAATGTTGATGCGCAGTGGAACCAAGCTGAAATATTGGTCTTCCCTGCAGACCACTCTAAATATTTGTGTGAAGAAAGGCACCGAATAAAAGGTACCCTTGGCCCTGGCTCGTTGGTCTAGGGGTATGATTCTCGCTTCGGGTGCGGGAGGTCCCGGGTTCAACTCCCGGACGAGCCCTTCTTTCCGAAAGAAACGCCAGACTTCACTGCAAGAATCGACGCTAACGAAACAAACAAAGACGAAACTTTTTTGTTAGCATTGAAGGAAAAGAGCCAATTTTGAACCAGATTTTTTACTTGCTCAGGCCTGCAAGGGGTCCTGACCAAATAAGACCCAGGAGAGCACTCAGCGGCTCGTTGGTCTAGGGGTATGATTCTCGCTTTGGGTGCGAGAGGTCCCGGGTTCAAATCCCGGACGAGCCCTTTTGTGCTTCCTCACCAATTCTTTGTCGGCCTCACTGTCTAAAGCCTTTGTGCTGTGGAGATTTAGCCTCAGTTGGATGTTTATTTTTTCCCCCGTAGCCATCACATTGGGGCTTGTTGTTCTAGGGGAATGATTATCGCTTTGGGTGCGAGAGGTCCCGGGTTCAAATCCCGGAAGAGCCCTTTCCCACGCAACTTTCTGTCAGTATCATGTGTTTGTGTCAGCACTGTCTCTCCTTTGCTGTACAGCATGTAGCCGGCAGCTTTTCTGCAACTCAACACCACCCGACCTGCCTTTCCTTTCAGCTAAATATTGCTGCACAAAACGCTCGACAAAAGCGTTTGTGCAGCGTGGCTCGTTGGTCTAGGGGTATGATTCTCGCTTTGGGTGCGAGAGGTCCCGGGTTCAAATCCCGGACGAGCCCTTTTGTGCTTCCTCACCAATTCTTTGTCGGCCTCACTGTCTAACGCCTTTGTGCTGTGGAGATTTAGCCTCAGTTGGATGTTTATTTTTTCCCCCGTAGCCATCACATTGGGGCTTGTTGTTCTAGGGGAATGATTATCGCTTTGGGTGCGAGAGGTCCCGGGTTCAAATCCAGGACGAGCCCGCAGGCGTTATAGGTGCATTTCATTGAAATGTGTTAATTTTCAACTCTCGTCAGTGATCTAGAAAATTATGTTGTTGTTTATTTCAACTAAATTCATAGCCAGTCAAGGCTCGTTGGTCTAGGGGTATGATTCTCGCTTAGGGTGCGAGAGGTCCCGGGTTCAAATCCCGGACGAGCCCTTCCCCACCGAAATATTTGTCATTATCATGTGCTTGTGTCAGCACTGTCTCACCTTTGCTGTACAGCATATAGCCGGCAGCTTTTCTGCAACTAAACACCACCACACCTCCCTTTCCTTTCAGATAAATATTGCTGCACAGAAGGCTCGACATAAGCTTTTGAGCAGCGTGGCTCGTTGGTCTAGGGGTATGATTCTCGCTTAGGGTGCGAGAGGTCCCGGGTTCAAATCCCGGAAGAGCCCTTTCCCACGCAACTTTCTGTCAGTATCATGTGTTTGTGTCAGCACTGTCTCTCCTTTGCTGTACAGCATGTAGCTGGCAGCTTTTCTGCAACTCAACACCACCCGACCTGCCTTTCCTTTCAGCTAAATATTGCTGCACAAAACGCTCGACAAAAGCGTTTGTGCAGCGTGGCTCGTTGGTCTAGGGGTATGATTATTCTCGCTTAGGGTGCGAGAGGTCCCGGTTTCAAATCCCGGACGAGCCCTCTGTTCTGTGAAACTCTGCAACTTTTGCTGCTAGCTGCCACCGGTGAACTGCTGCAGTTTGTTACCCAGGACTTACTTTAGGAAATGTTGATGCGCAGTGGAACCAAGCTGAAATATTGGTCTTCCCTGCAGACCACTCTAAATATTTGTGTGAAGAAAGGCACCGAATAAAAGGTACCCTTGGCCCAGGCTCGTTGGTCTAGGAGTATGATTCTCGCTTCGGGTGCGAGAGGTCCCGGGTTCAACTCCAGGACGAGCCCTTCTTTCCGAAAGAAACGCCAGACTTCACTGCAAGAATCGACGCTAACGAAACAAACAAAGACGAAACTTTTTTGTTAGCATTGAAGGAAAAGAGCCAATTTTGAACCAGATTTTTTACTTGCTCAGGCCTGCAAGGGGTCCTGACCAAAAAAGACCCAGGAGAGCACTCAGCGGCTCGTTGGTCTAGGGGTATGATTCTCGCTTTGGGTGCGAGAGGTCCCGGGTTCAAATCCCGGACGAGCCCTTTTGTGCTTCCTCACCAATTCTTTGTCGGCCTCACTGTCTAACGCCTTTGTGCTGTGGAGATTTAGCCTCAGTTGGATGTTTATTTTTTCCCCCGTAGCCATCACATTGGGGCTTGTTGTTCTAGGGGAATGATTATCGCTTTGGGTGCGAGAGGTCCCGGGTCAAAATCCAGGACGAGCCCGCAGGCGTTATAGGTGCATTTCATTGAAATGTGTTAATTTTCAACTCTCGTCAGTGATCTAGAAAATTATGTTGTTGTTTTTTTCAACTAAATTCATAGCCAGTCAAGGCTCGTTGGTCTAGGGGTATGATTCTCGCTTAGGGTGCGAGAGGTCCCGGGTTCAAATCCCGGACGAGCCCTTCCCCACCGAAATATTTGTCATTATCATGTGCTTGTGTCAGCACTGTCTCACCTTTGCTGTACAGCATATAGCCGGCAGCTTTTCTGCAACTAAACACCACCACACCTCCCTTTCCTTTCAGATAAATATTGCTGCACAGAAGGCTCGACATAAGCTTTTGAGCAGCGTGGCTCGTTGGTCTAGGGGTATGATTCTCGCTTAGGGTGCGAGAGGTCCCGGGTTCAAATCCCGGAAGAGCCCTTTCCCACGCAACTTTCTGTCAGTATCATGTGTTTGTGTCAGCACTGTCTCTCCTTTGCTGTACAGCATGTAGCCGGCAGCTTTTCTGCAACTCAACACCACCCGACCTGCCTTTCCTTTCAGCTAAATATTGCTGCACAAAACGCTCGACAAAAGCGTTTGTGCAGCGTGGCTCGTTGGTCTAGGGGTATGATTCTCGCTTAGGGTGCGAGAGGTCCCGGTTTCAAATCCCGGACGAGCCCTCTGTTCTGTGAAACTCTGCAACTTTTGCTGCTAGCTGCCACCGGTGAACTGCTGCAGTTTGTTACCCAGGACTTACTTTAGGAAATGTTGATGCGCAGTGGAACCAAGCTGAAATATTGGTCTTCCCTGCAGACCACTCTAAATATTTGTGTGAAGAAAGGCCCCGAATAAAAGGTACCCTTGGCCCAGGCTCGTTGGTCTAGGGGTATGATTCTCGCTTCGGGTGCGAGAGGTCCCGGGTTCAACTCCCGGACGAGCCCTTCTTTCCGAAAGAAACGCCAGACTTCACTGCAAGAATCGACGCTAACGAAACAAACAAAGACGAAACTTTTTTGTTAGCATTGAAGGAAAAGAGCCAATTTTGAACCAGATTTTTTACTTGCTCAGGCCTGCAAGGGGTCCTGACCAAATAAGACCCAGGAGAGCACTCAGCGGCTCGTTGGTCTAGGGGTATGATTCTCGCTTTGGGTGCGAGAGGTCCCGGGTTCAAATCCCGGACGAGCCCTTTTGTGCTTCCTCACCAATTCTTTGTCGGCCTCACTGTCTAACGCCTTTGTGCTGTGGAGATTTAGCCTCAGTTGGATGTTTATTTTTTCCCCCGTAGCCATCACATTGGGGCTTGTTGTTCTAGGGGAATGATTATCGCTTTGGGTGCGAGAGGTCCCGGGTTCAAATCCAGGAAGAGCCCTTTCCCACGCAACTTTCTGTCAGTATCATGTGTTTGTGTCAGCACTGTCTCTCCTTTGCTGTACAGCATGTAGCCGGCAGCTTTTCTGCAACTCAACACCACCCGACCTGCCTTTCCTTTCAGCTAAATATTGCTGCACAAAACGCTCGACAAAAGCGTTTGTGCAGCGTGGCTCGTTGGTCTAGGGGTATGATTCTCGCTTAGGGTGCGAGAGGTCCCGGGTTCAACTCCCGGACGAGCCCTTCTTTCCGAAAGAAACGCCAGACTTCACTGCAAGAATCGACGCTAACGAAACAAACAAAGACGAAACTTTTTTGTTAGCATTGAAGGAAAAGAGCCAATTTTGAACCAGATTTTTTACTTGCTCAGGCCTGCAAGGGGTCCTGACCAAATAAGACCCAGGAGAGCACTCAGCGACTCGTTGGTCTAGGGGTGTGATTCTCGCTTTGGGTGCGAGAGGTCCCGGGTTCAAATCCCGGACGAGCCCTTTTGTGCTTCCTCACCAATTCTTTGTCGGCCTCACTGTCTAACGCCTTTGTGCTGTAGAGATTTAGCCTCAGTTGGATGTTTATTTTTTCCCCCGTAGCCATCACATTGGGGCTTGTTGTTCTAGGGGAATGATTATCGCTTTGGGTGCGAGAGGTCCCGGGTCAAAATCCAGGACGAGCCCGCAGGCGTTATAGGTGCATTTCATTGAAATGTGTTAATTTTCAACTCTCGTCAGTGATCTAGAAAATTATGTTGTTGTTTTTTTCAACTAAATTCGTAGCCAGTCAAGGCTCGTTGGTCTAGGGGTATGATTCTCGCTTAGGGTGCGAGAGGTCCCGGGTTCAAATCCCGGACGAGCCCTTCCCCACCGAAATATTTGTCATTATCATGTGCTTGTGTCAGCACTGTCTCACCTTTGCTGTACAGCATATAGCCGGCAGCTTTTCTGCAACTAAACACCACCACACCTCCCTTTCCTTTCAGATAAATATTGCTGCACAGAAGGCTCGACATAAGCTTTTGAGCAGCGTGGCTCGTTGGTCTAGGGGTATGATTCTCGCTTAGGGTGCGAGAGGTCCCGGGTTCAAATCCCGGAAGAGCCCTTTCCCACGCAACTTTCTGTCAGTATCATGTGTTTGTGTCAGCACTGTCTCTCCTTTGCTGTACAGCATGTAGCTGGCAGCTTTTCTGCAACTCAACACCACCCGACCTGCCTTTCCTTTCAGCTAAATATTGCTGCACAAAACGCTCGACAAAAGCGTTTGTGCAGCATGGCTCGTTGGTCTAGGGGTATGATTCTCGCTTAGGGTGCGAGAGGTCCCGGTTTCAAATCCCGGACGAGCCCTCTGTTCTGTGAAACTCTGCAACTTTTGCTGCTAGCTGCCACCGGTGAACTGCTGCAGTTTGTTACCCAGGACTTACTTTAGGAAATGTTGATGCGCAGTGGAACCAAGCTGAAATATTGGTCTTCCCTGCAGACCACTCTAAATATTTGTGTGAAGAAAGGCACCGAATAAAAGGTACCCTTGGCCCAGGCTCGTTGGTCTAGGGGTATGATTCTCGCTTCGGGTGCGAGAGGTCCCGGGTTCATCTCCCGGACGAGCCCTTCTTTCCGAAAGAAACGCCAGACTTCACTGCAAGAATCGACGCTAACGAAACAAACAAAGACGAAACTTTTTTGTTAGCATTGAAGGAAAAGAGCCAATTTTGAACCAGATTTTTTACTTGCTCAGGCCTGCAAGGGGTCCTGACCAAATAAGACCCAGGAGAGCACTCAGCGGCTCGTTGGTCTAGGGGTATGATTCTCGCTTTGGGTGCGAGAGGTCCCGGGTTCAAATCCCGGACGAGCCCTTTTGTGCTTCCTCACCAATTCTTTGTCGGCCTCACTGTCTAACGCCTTTGTGCTGTGGAGATTTAGCCTCAGTTGGATGTTTATTTTTTCCCCCGTAGCCATCACATTGGGGCTTGTTGTTCTAGGGGAATGATTATCGCTTTGGGTGCGAGAGGTCCCGGGTCAAAATCCAGGACGAGCCCGCAGGCGTTATAGGTGCATTTCATTGAAATGTGTTAATTTTCAACTCTCGTCAGTGATCTAGAAAATTATGTTGTTGTTTTTTTCAACTAAATTCATAGCCAGTCAAGGCTCGTTGGTCTAGGGGTATGATTCTCGCTTAGGGTGCGAGAGGTCCCGGGTTCAAATCCCGGACGAGCCCTTCCCCACCGAAATATTTGTCATTATCATGTGCTTGTGTCAGCACTGTCTCACCTTTGCTGTACAGCATATAGCCGGCAGCTTTTCTGCAACTAAACACCACCACACCTCCCTTTCCTTTCAGATAAATATTGCTGCACAGAAGGCTCGACATAAGCTTTTGAGCAGCGTGGCTCGTTGGTCTAGGGGTATGATTCTCGCTTAGGGTGCGAGAGGTCCCGGGTTCAAATCCCGGAAGAGCCCTTTCCCACGCAACTTTCTGTCAGTATCATGTGTTTGTGTCAGCACTGTCTCTCCTTTGCTGTACAGCATGTAGCCGGCAGCTTTTCTGCAACTCAACACCACCCGACCTGCCTTTCCTTTCAGCTAAATATTGCTGCACAAAACGCTCGACAAAAGCGTTTGTGCAGCGTGGCTCGTTGGTCTAGGGGTATGATTCTCGCTTAGGGTGCGAGAGGTCCCGGTTTCAAATCCCGGACGAGCCCTCTGTTCTGTGAAACTCTGCAACTTTTGCTGCTAGCTGCCACCGGTGAACTGCTGCAGTTTGTTACCCAGGACTTACTTTAGGAAATGTTGATGCGCAGTGGAACCAAGCTGAAATATTGGTCTTCCCTACAGACCACTCTAAATATTTGTGTGAAGAAAGGCACCGAATAAAAGGTACCCTTGGCCTTGGCTCGTTGGTCTAGGGGTATGATTCTCGCTTTGGGTGCGAGAGGTCCCGGGTTCAACTCCCGGACGAGCCCTTCTTTCCGAAAGAAACGCCAGACTTCACTGCAAGAATCGACGCTAACGAAACAAACAAAGACAAAACTCTTTTGTTAGCATTGAAGGAAAAGAGCCAATTTTGAACCAGATTTTTTACTTGCTCAGGCCTGCAAGGGGTCCCGACCAAATAAGACCCAGGAGAGCACTCAGCGGCTCGTTGGTCTAGGGGTATGATTCTCGCTTTGGGTGCGAGAGGTCCCGGGTTCAAATCCCGGACGAGCCCTTTTGTGCTTCCTCACCAATTCTTTGTCGGCCTCACTGTCTAACGCCTTTGTGCTGTGGAGATTTAGCCTCAGTTGGATGTTTATTTTTTCCCCCGTAGCCATCACATTGGGGCTTGTTGTTCTAGGGGAATGATTATCGCTTTGGGTGCGAGAGGTCCCGGGTCAAAATCCAGGACGAGCCCGCAGGCGTTATAGGTGCATTTCATTGAAATGTGTTAATTTTCAACTCTCGTCAGTGATCTAGAAAATTATGTTGTTGTTTTTTTCAACTAAATTCATAGCCAGTCAAGGCTCGTTGGTCTAGGGGTATGATTCTCGCTTAGGGTGCGAGAGGTCCCGGGTTCAAATCCCGGACGAGCCCTTCCCCACCGAAATATTTGTCATTATCATGTGCTTGTGTCAGCACTGTCTCACCTTTGCTGTACAGCATATAGCCGGCAGCTTTTCTGCAACTAAACACCACCACACCTCCCTTTCCTTTCAGATAAATATTGCTGCACAGAAGGCTCGACATAAGCTTTTGAGCAGCGTGGCTCGTTGGTCTAGGGGTATGATTCTCGCTTAGGGTGCGAGAGGTCCCGGGTTCAAATCCCGGAAGAGCCCTTTCCCACGCAACTTTCTGTCAGTATCATGTGTTTGTGTCAGCACTGTCTCTCCTTTGCTGTACAGCATGTAGCCGGCAGCTTTTCTGCAACTCAACACCACCCGACCTGCCTTTCCTTTCAGCTAAATATTGCTGCACAAAACGCTCGACAAAAGCGTTTGTGCAGCGTGGCTCGTTGGTCTAGGGGTATGATTCTCGCTTAGGGTGCGAGAGGTCCCGGTTTCAAATCCCGGACGAGCCCTCTGTTCTGTGAAACTCTGCAACTTTTGCTGCTAGCTGCCACCGGTGAACTGCTGCAGTTTGTTACCCAGGACTTACTTTAGGAAATGTTGATGCGCAGTGGAACCAAGCTGAAATATTGGTCTTCCCTACAGACCACTCTAAATATTTGTGTGAAGAAAGGCACCGAATAAAAGGTACCCTTGGCCTTGGCTCGTTGGTCTAGGGGTATGATTCTCGCTTTGGGTGCGAGAGGTCCCGGGTTCAACTCCCGGACGAGCCCTTCTTTCCGAAAGAAA
>NW_027468848.1:12720528-12733028 GCF_046254945.1 Alosa pseudoharengus
CAATTTTGAACCAGATTTTTTACTTGCTCAGGCCTGCAAGGGGTCCCGACCAAATAAGACCCAGGAGAGCACTCAGCGGCTCGTTGGTCTAGGGGTATGATTCTCGCTTTGGGTGCGAGAGGTCCCGGGTTCAAATCCCGGGCGAGCCCTTTTGTGCTTCCTCACCAATTCTTTGTCGGCCTCACTGTCTAACGCCTTTGTGCTGTGGAGATTTAGCCTCAGTTGGATGTTTATTTTTTCCCCCGTAGCCATCACATTGGGGCTTGTTGTTCTAGGGGAATGATTATCGCTTTGGGTGCGAGAGGTCCCGGGTTCAAATCCAGGACGAGCCCGCAGGCGTTATAGGTGCATTTCATTGAAATGTGTTAATTTTCAACTCTCGTCAGTGATCTAGAAAATTATGTTGTTGTTTTTTTCAACTAAATTCATAGCCAGTCAAGGCTCGTTGGTCTAGGGGTATGATTCTCGCTTAGGGTGCGAGAGGTCCCAGGTTCAAATCCCGGACGAGCCCTTCCCCACCGAAATATTTGTCATTATCATGTGCTTGTGTCAGCACTGTCTCACCTTTGCTGTACAGCATATAGCCGGCAGCTTTTCTGCAACTAAACACCACCACACCTCCCTTTCCTTTCAGATAAATATTGCTGCACAGAAGGCTCGACATAAGCTTTTGAGCAGCGTGGCTCGTTGGTCTAGGGGTATGATTCTCGCTTAGTGTGCGAGAGGTCCCGGTTTCAAATCCCGGAAGAGCCCTTTCCCACGCATCTTTCTGTCAGTATCATGTGTTTGTGTCAGCACTGTCTCTCCTTTGCTGTACAGCATGTAGCCGGCAGCTTTTCTGCAACTCAACACCACCCGACCTGCCTTTCCTTTCAGCTAAATATTGCTGCACAAAACGCTCGACAAAAGCATTTGTGCAGCGTGGCTCGTTGGTCTAGGGGTATGATTCTCGCTTAGGGTGCGAGAGGTCCCGGGTTCAAATCCCGGACGACCCCTCTGTTCTGTGAAACTCTGCAACTTTTGCTGCTAGCTGCCACCGGTGAACTGCTGCAGTTTGTTACCCAGGACTTACTTTAGGAAATGTTGATGCGCAGTGGAACCAAGCTGAAATATTGGTCTTCCCTGCAGACCACTCTAAATATTTGTGTGAAGAAAGGCACCGAATAAAAGGTACCCTTGGCCTTGGCTCGTTGGTCTAGGGGTATGATTCTCGCTTTGGGTGCGAGAGGTCCCGGGTTCAACTCCCGGACGAGCCCTTCTTTCCGAAAGAAACGCCAGACTTCACTGCAAGAATCGACGCTAACAAAACAAACACAGACGAAACTCTTTTGTTAGCATTGAAGGAAAAGAGCCAATTTTGAACCAGATTTTTTACTTGCTCAGGCCTGCAAGGGGTCCTGACCAAATAAGACCCAGGAGAGCACTCAGCGGCTCGTTGGTCTAGGGGTATGATTCTCGCTTTGGGTGCGAGAGGTCCCGGGTTCAAATCCCGGACGAGCCCTTTTGTGCTTCCTCACCAATTCTTTGTCGGCCTCACTGTCTAACGCCTTTGTGCTGTGGAGATTTAGCCTCAGTTGGATGTTTTTATTTTCCCCCGTAGCCATCACATTGGGGCTTGTTGTTCTAGGGGAATGATTATCGCTTTGGGTGCGAGAGGTCCCGGGTTCAAATCCAGGACGAACCCGCAGGCGTTATAGGTGCATTTCATTGAAATGTGTTAATTTTCAACTCTCGTCAGTGATCTAGAAAATTATGTTGTTGTTTTTTTCAACTAAATTCATAGCCAGGCAAGGCTCGTTGGTCTAGGGGTATGATTCTCGCTTAGGGTGCGAGAGGTCCCAGGTTCAAATCCCGGACGAGCCCTTCCCCACCGAAATATTTGTCATTATCATGTGCTTGTGTCAGCACTGTCTCACCTTTGCTGTACAGCATATAGCCGGCAGCTTTTCTGCAACTAAACACCACCACACCTCCCTTTCCTTTCAGATAAATATTGCTGCACAGAAGGCTCGACATAAGCTTTTGAGCAGCGTGGCTCGTTGGTCTAGGGGTATGATTCTCGCTTAGTGTGCGAGAGGTCCCGGTTTCAAATCCCGGAAGAGCCCTTTCCCACGCATCTTTCTGTCAGTATCATGTGTTTGTGTCAGCACTGTCTCTCCTTTGCTGTACAGCATGTAGCCGGCAGCTTTTCTGCAACTCAACACCACCCGACCTGCCTTTCCTTTCAGCTAAATATTGCTGCACAAAACGCTCGACAAAAGTGTTTGTGCAGCGTGGCTCGTTGGTCTAGGGGTATGATTCTCGCTTAGGGTGCGAGAGGTCCCGGGTTCAAATCCCGGACGAGCCCTCTGTTCTGTGAAACTCTGCAACTTTTGCTGCTAGCTGCCACCGGTGAACTGCTGCAGTTTGTTACCCAGGACTTACTTTAGGAAATGTTGATGCGCAGTGGAACCAAGCTGAAATATTGGTCTTCCCTGCAGACCACTCTAAATATTTGTGTGAAGAAAGGCACCGAATAAAAGGTACCCTTGGCCTTGGCTCGTTGGTCTAGGGGTATGATTCTCGCTTTGGGTGCGAGAGGTCCCGGGTTCAACTCCCGGACGAGCCCTTCTTTCCGAAAGAAACGCCAGACTTCACTGCAAGAATCGACGCTAACGAAACAAACAAACACGAAACTCTTTTGTTAGCATTGAAGGAAAAGAGCCAATTTTGAAAAAGATTTTTTACTTGCTCAGGCCTGCAAGGGGTCCTGACCAAATAAGACCCAGGAGAGCACTCAGCGGCTCGTTGGTCTAGGGGTATGATTCTCGCTTTGGGTGCGAGAGGTCCCGGGTTCAAATCCCGGACGAGCCCTTTTGTGCTTCCTCACCAATTCTTTGTCGGCCTCACTGTCTAACGCCTTTGTGCTGTGGAGATTTAGCCTCAGTTGGATGTTTATTTTTTCCCGTAGCCATCACATTGGGGCTTGTTGTTCTAGGGGAATGATTATCGCTTTGGGTGCGAGAGGTCCCGGGTTCAAATCCAGGACGAGCCCGCAGGCGTTATAGGTGCATTTCATTGAAATGTGTTAATTTTCAACTCTCGTCAGTGATCTAGAAAATTATGTTGTTGTTTTTTTCAACTAAATTCATAGCCAGTCAAGGCTCGTTGGTCTAGGGGTATGATTCTCGCTTAGGGTGCGAGAGGTCCCGGGTTCAAATCCCGGACGAGCCCTTCCCCACCGAAATATTTGTCATTATCATGTGCTTGTGTCAGCACTGTCTCACCTTTGCTGTACAGCATATAGCCGCCAGCTTTTCTGCAACTAAACACCACCACACCTCCCTTTCCTTTCAGATAAATATTGCTGCACAGAAGGCTCGACATAAGCTTTTGAGCAGCGTGGCTCGTTGGTCTAGGGGTATGATTCTCGCTTAGGGTGCGAGAGGTCCCGGGTTCAAATCCCGGAAGAGCCCTTTCCCACGCATCTTTCTGTCAGTATCATGTGTTTGTGTCAGCACTGTCTCTCCTTTGCTGTACAGCATGTAGCCGGCAGCTTTTCTGCAACTCAACACCACCCGACCTGCCTTACCTTTCAGCTAAATATTGCTGCACAAAACGCTCGAAAAAAGCGTTTGTGCAGCGTGGCTCGTTGGTCTAGGGGTATGATTCTCGCTTAGGGTGCGAGAGGTCCCGGGTTCAAATCCCGGACGAGCCCTCTGTTCTGTGAAACTCTGCAACTTTTGCTGCTAGCTGCCACCGGTGAACTGCTGCAGTTTGTTACCCAGGACTTACTTTAGGAAATGTTGATGCGCAGTGGAACCAAGCTGAAATATTGGTCTTCCCTGCAGACCACTCTAAATATTTGTGTGAAGAAAGGCACCGAATAAAAGGTACCCTTGGCCTTGGCTCGTTGGTCTAGGGGTATGATTCTCGCTTTGGGTGCGAGAGGTCCCCGGTTCAACTCCCGGACGAGCCCTTCTTTCCGAAAGAAACGCCAGACTTCACTGCAAGAATCGACGCTAACGAAACAAACAAACACGAAACTCTTTTGTTAGCATTGAAGGAAAAGAGCCAATTTTGAAAAAGATTTTTTACTTGCTCAGGCCTGCAAGGGGTCCTGACCAAATAAGACCCAGGAGAGCACTCAGCGGCTCGTTGGTCTAGGGGTATGATTCTCGCTTTGGGTGCGAGAGGTCCCGGGTTCAAATCCCGGACGAGCCCTTTTGTGCTTCCTCACCAATTCTTTGTCGGCCTCACTGTCTAACGCCTTTGTGCTGTGGAGATTTAGCCTCAGTTGGATGTTTATTTTTTCCCGTAGCCATCACATTGGGGCTTGTTGTTCTAGGGGAATGATTATCGCTTTGGGTGCGAGAGGTCCCGGGTTCAAATCCAGGACGAGCCCGCAGGCGTTATAGGTGCATTTCATTGAAATGTGTTAATTTTCAACTCTCGTCAGTGATCTAGAAAATTATGTTGTTGTTTTTTTCAACTAAATTCATAGCCAGTCAAGGCTCGTTGGTCTAGGGGTATGATTCTCGCTTAGGGTGCGAGAGGTCCCGGGTTCAAATCCCGGACGAGCCCTTCCCCACCGAAATATTTGTCATTATCATGTGCTTGTGTCAGCACTGTCTCACCTTTGCTGTACAGCATATAGCCGCCAGCTTTTCTGCAACTAAACACCACCACACCTCCCTTTCCTTTCAGATAAATATTGCTGCACAGAAGGCTCGACATAAGCTTTTGAGCAGCGTGGCTCGTTGGTCTAGGGGTATGATTCTCGCTTAGGGTGCGAGAGGTCCCGGGTTCAAATCCCGGAAGAGCCCTTTCCCACGCATCTTTCTGTCAGTATCATGTGTTTGTGTCAGCACTGTCTCTCCTTTGCTGTACAGCATGTAGCCGGCAGCTTTTCTGCAACTCAACACCACCCGACCTGCCTTACCTTTCAGCTAAATATTGCTGCACAAAACGCTCGAAAAAAGCGTTTGTGCAGCGTGGCTCGTTGGTCTAGGGGTATGATTCTCGCTTAGGGTGCGAGAGGTCCCGGGTTCAAATCCCGGACGAGCCCTCTGTTCTGTGAAACTCTGCAACTTTTGCTGCTAGCTGCCACCGGTGAACTGCTGCAGTTTGTTACCCAGGACTTACTTTAGGAAATGTTGATGCGCAGTGGAACCAAGCTGAAATATTGGTCTTCCCTGCAGACCACTCTAAATATTTGTGTGAAGAAAGGCACCGAATAAAACGTACCCTTGGCCCAGGCTCGTTGGTCTAGGGGTATGATTCTCGCTTCGGGTGCGAGAGGTCCCGGATTCAACTCCCGGACGAGCCCTTCTTTCCGAAAGAAACGCCAGACTTCACTGCAAGAATCGACGCTAACGAAACAAACAAAGACGAAACTCTTTTGTTAGCATTGAAGGAAAAGAGCCAATTTTGAAAAAGATTTTTTACTTGCTCAGGCCTGCAAGGGGTCCTGACCAAATAAGACCCAGGAGAGCACTCAGCGGCTCGTTTGTCTAGGGGTATGATTCTCGCTTTGGGTGCGAGAGGTCCCGGGTTCAAATCCCGGACGAGCCCTTTTTGTGCTTCCTCACCAATTCTTTGTCGGCCTCACTGTCTAACGCCTTTGTGCTGTGGAGATTTAGCCTCAGTTGGATGTTTATTTTTTCCCCCGCAGCCATCACATTGGGGCTTGTTGTTCTAGGGGAATGATTATAGCTTTGGGTGCGAGAGGTCCCGGGTTCAAATCCAGGACGAGCCCGCAGGCGTTATAGGTGCATTTCATTGAAATGTGTTAATTTTCAACTCTCGTCAGTGATCTAGAAAATTATGTTGTTGTTTTTTTCAACTAAATTCATAGCCAGTCAAGGCTCGTTGGTCTAGGGGTATGATTCTCGCTTAGGGTGCGAGAGGTCCCGGGTTCAAATCCCGGAAGAGCCCTTTCCCACGCAACTTTCTGTCAGTATCATGTGTTTGTGTCAGCACTGTCTCTCCTTTGCTGTTCAGCATTTAGCCGACAGCTTTTCTGCAACTCAACACCACCCGACCTGCCTTTCCTTTCAGCTAAATATTGCTGCACAAAACGCTCGACAAAAGCGTTTGTGCAGCGTGGCTCGTTGGTCTAGGGGTATGATTCTCGCTTCGGGTGCGAGAGGTCCCGGGTTCAACTCCCGGACGAGCCCTCTGTTCTGTGAAACTCTGCAACTTTTGCTGCTAGCTGCCACCGGTGAACTGCTGCAGTTTGTTACCCAGGACTTACTTTAGGAAATGTTGATGCGCAGTGGAACCAAGCTGAAATATTGGTCTTCCCTGCAGACCACTCTAAATATTTGTGTGAAGAAAGGCACCGAATAAAAGGTACCCTTGGCCCAGGCTCGTTGGTCTAGGGGTATGATTCTCGCTTCGGGTGCGAGAGGTCCCGGGTTCAACTCCCGGACGAGCCCTTCTTTCCGAAAGAAACGCCAGACTTCACTGCAAGAATCGACGCTAACGAAACAAACAAAGACGAAACTCTTTTGTTAGCATTGAAGGAAAAGAGCCAATTTTGAACCAGATTTTTTACTTGCTCAGGCCTGCAAGGGGTCCTGACCAAATAAGACCCAGGAGAGCACTCAGCGGCTCGTTTGTCTAGGGGTATGATTCTCGCTTTGGGTGCGAGAGGTCCCGGGTTCAAATCACGGACGAGCCCTTTTTGTGCTTCCTCACCAATTCTTTGTCGGCCTCACTGTCTAACGCCTTTGTGCTGTGGAGATTTAGCCTCAGTTGGATGTTTATTTTTTCCCCCGCAGCCATCACATTGGGGCTTGTTGTTCTAGGGGAATGATTATCGCTTTGGGTGCGAGAGGTCCCGGGTTCAAATCCAGGACGAGCCCGCAGGCGTTATAGGTGCATTTCATTGAAATGTGTTAATTTTCAACTCTCGTCAGTGATCTAGAAAATTATGTTGTTGTTTTTTTCAACTAAATTCATAGCCAGTCAAGGCTCGTTGGTCTAGGGGTATGATTCTCGCTTAGGGTGCGAGAGGTCCCGGGTTCAAATCCCGGAAGAGCCCTTTCCCACGCAACTTTCTGTCAGTATCATGTGTTTGTGTCAGCACTGTCTCTCCTTTGCTGTTCAGCATTTAGCCGACAGCTTTTCTGCAACTCAACACCACCCGACCTGCCTTTCCTTTCAGCTAAATATTGCTGCACAAAACGCTCGACAAAAGCGTTTGTGCAGCGTGGCTCGTTGGTCTAGGGGTATGATTCTCGCTTCGGGTGCGAGAGGTCCCGGGTTCAACTCCCGGACGAGCCCTCTGTTCTGTGAAACTCTGCAACTTTTGCTGCTAGCTGCCACCGGTGAACTGCTGCAGTTTGTTACCCAGGACTTACTTTAGGAAATGTTGATGCGCAGTGGAACCAAGCTGAAATATTGGTCTTCCCTGCAGACCACTCTAAATATTTGTGTGAAGAAAGGCACCGAATAAAAGGTACCCTTGGCCCAGGCTCGTTGGTCTAGGGGTATGATTCTCGCTTCGGGTGCGAGAGGTCCCGGGTTCAACTCCCGGACGAGCCCTTCTTTCCGAAAGAAACGCCAGACTTCACTGCAAGAATCGACGCTAACGAAACAAACAAAGACGAAACTCTTTTGTTAGCATTGAAGGAAAAGAGCCAATTTTGAAAAAGATTTTTTACTTGCTCAGGCCTGCAAGGGGTCCTGACCAAATAAGACCCAGGAGAGCACTCAGCGGCTCGTTTGTCTAGGGGTATGATTCTCGCTTTGGGTGCGAGAGGTCCCGGGTTCAAATCCCGGACGAGCCCTTTTTGTGCTTCCTCACCAATTCTTTGTCGGCCTCACTGTCTAACGCCTTTGTGCTGTGGAGATTTTGCCTCAGTTGGATGTTTATTTTTTCCCCCGCAGCCATCACATTGGGGCTTGTTGTTCTAGGGGAATGATTATAGCTTTGGGTGCGAGAGGTCCCGGGTTCAAATCCAGGACGAGCCCGCAGGCGTTATAGGTGCATTTCATTGAAATGTGTTAATTTTCAACTCTCGTCAGTGATCTAGAAAATTATGTTGTTGTTTTTTTCAACTAAATTCATAGCCAGTCAAGGCTCGTTGGTCTAGGGGTATGATTCTCGCTTAGGGTGCGAGAGGTCCCGGGTTCAAATCCCGGAAGAGCCCTTTCCCACGCAACTTTCTGTCAGTATCATGTGTTTGTGTCAGCACTGTCTCTCCTTTGCTGTTCAGCATTTAGCCGACAGCTTTTCTGCAACTCAACACCACCCGACCTGCCTTTCCTTTCAGCTAAATATTGCTGCACAAAACGCTCGACAAAAGCGTTTGTGCAGCGTGGCTCGTTGGTCTAGGGGTATGATTCTCGCTTCGGGTGCGAGAGGTCCCGGGTTCAACTCCCGGACGAGCCCTCTGTTCTGTGAAACTCTGCAACTTTTGCTGCTAGCTGCCACCGGTGAACTGCTGCAGTTTGTTACCCAGGACTTACTTTAGGAAATGTTGATGCGCAGTGGAACCAAGCTGAAATATTGGTCTTCCCTGCAGACCACTCTAAATATTTGTGTGAAGAAAGGCACCGAATAAAAGGTACCCTTGGCCCAGGCTCGTTGGTCTAGGGGTATGATTCTCGCTTCGGGTGCGAGAGGTCCCGGGTTCAACTCCCGGACGAGCCCTTCTTTCCGAAAGAAACGCCAGACTTCACTGCAAGAATCGACGCTAACGAAACAAACAAAGACGAAACTCTTTTGTTAGCATTGAAGGAAAAGAGCCAATTTTGAACCAGATTTTTTACTTGCTCAGGCCTGCAAGGGGTCCTGACCAAATAAGACCCAGGAGAGCACTCAGCGGCTCGTTTGTCTAGGGGTATGATTCTCGCTTTGGGTGCGAGAGGTCCCGGGTTCAAATCACGGACGAGCCCTTTTTGTGCTTCCTCACCAATTCTTTGTCGGCCTCACTGTCTAACGCCTTTGTGCTGTGGAGATTTAGCCTCAGTTGGATGTTTATTTTTTCCCCCGCAGCCATCACATTGGGGCTTGTTGTTCTAGGGGAATGATTATCGCTTTGGGTGCGAGAGGTCCCGGGTTCAAATCCACGACGAGCCCGCAGGCGTTATAGGTGCATTTCATTGAAATGTGTTAATTTTCAACTCTCGTCAGTGATCTAGAAAATTATGTTGTTGTTTTTTTCAACTAAATTCATAGCCAGTCAAGGCTCGTTGGTCTAGGGGTATGATTCTCGCTTAGGGTGCGAGAGGTCCCGGGTTCAAATCCCGGAAGAGCCCTTTCCCACGCAACTTTCTGTCAGTATCATGTGTTTGTGTCAGCACTGTCTCTCCTTTGCTGTTCAGCATTTAGCCGACAGCTTTTCTGCAACTCAACACCACCCGACCTGCCTTTCCTTTCAGCTAAATATTGCTGCACAAAACGCTCGACAAAAGCGTTTGTGCAGCGTGGCTCGTTGGTCTAGGGGTATGATTCTCGCTTCGGGTGCGAGAGGTCCCGGGTTCAACTCCCGGACGAGCCCTCTGTTCTGTGAAACTCTGCAACTTTTGCTGCTAGCTGCCACCGGTGAACTGCTGCAGTTTGTTACCCAGGACTTACTTTAGGAAATGTTGATGCGCAGTGGAACCAAGCTGAAATATTGGTCTTCCCTGCAGACCACTCTAAATATTTGTGTGAAGAAAGGCACCGAATAAAAGGTACCCTTGGCCCAGGCTCGTTGGTCTAGGGGTATGATTCTCGCTTCGGGTGCGAGAGGTCCCGGGTTCAACTCCCGGACGAGCCCTTCTTTCCGAAAGAAACGCCAGACTTCACTGCAAGAATCGACGCTAACGAAACAAACAAAGACGAAACTCTTTTGTTAGCATTGAAGGAAAAGAGCCAATTTTGAACCAGATTTTTTACTTGCTCAGGCCTGCAAGGGGTCCTGACCAAATAAGACCCAGGAGAGCACTCAGCGGCTCGTTTGTCTAGGGGTATGATTCTCGCTTTGGGTGCGAGAGGTCCCGGGTTCAAATCACGGACGAGCCCTTTTTGTGCTTCCTCACCAATTCTTTGTCGGCCTCACTGTCTAACGCCTTTGTGCTGTGGAGATTTAGCCTCAGTTGGATGTTTATTTTTTCCCCCGCAGCCATCACATTGGGGCTTGTTGTTCTAGGGGAATGATTATCGCTTTGGGTGCGAGAGGTCCCGGGTTCAAATCCAGGACGAGCCCGCAGGCGTTATAGGTGCATTTCATTGAAATGTGTTAATTTTCAACTCTCGTCAGTGATCTAGAAAATTATGTTGTTGTTTTTTTCAACTAAATTCATAGCCAGTCAAGGCTCGTTGGTCTAGGGGTATGATTCTCGCTTAGGGTGCGAGAGGTCCCGGGTTCAAATCCCGGAAGAGCCCTTTCCCACGCAACTTTCTGTCAGTATCATGTGTTTGTGTCAGCACTGTCTCTCCTTTGCTGTTCAGCATTTAGCCGACAGCTTTTCTGCAACTCAACACCACCCGACCTGCCTTTCCTTTCAGCTAAATATTGCTGCACAAAACGCTCGACAAAAGCGTTTGTGCAGCGTGGCTCGTTGGTCTAGGGGTATGATTCTCGCTTCGGGTGCGAGAGGTCCCGGGTTCAACTCCCGGACGAGCCCTTCTTTCCGAAAGAAACGCCAGACTTCACTGCAAGAATCGACGCTAACGAAACAAACAAAGACGAAACTCTTTTGTTAGCATTGAAGGAAAAGAGCCAATTTTGAACCAGATTTTTTACTTGCTCAGGCCTGCAAGGGGTCCTGACCAAATAAGACCCAGGAGAGCACTCAGCGGCTCGTTTGTCTAGGGGTATGATTCTCGCTTTGGGTGCGAGAGGTCCCGGGTTCAAATCCCGGACGAGTCCTTTTTGTGCTTCCTCACCAATTCTTTGTCGGCCTCACTGTCTAACGCCTTTGTGCTGTGGAGATTTAGCCTCAGTTGGATGTTTATTTTTTCCCCCGCAGCCATCACATTGGGGCTTGTTGTTCTAGGGGAATGATTATCGCTTTGGGTGCGAGAGGTCCCGGGTTCAAATCCAGGACGAGCCCGCAGGCGTTATAGGTGCATTTCATTGAAATGTGTTAATTTTCAACTCTCGTCAGTGATCTAGAAAATTATGTTGTTGTTTTTTTCAACTAAATTCAAAGCCAGTCAAGGCTCGTTGGTCTAGGGGTATGATTCTCGCTTAGGGTGCGAGAGGTCCCGGGTTCAAATCCCGGAAGAGCCCTTTCCCACGCAACTTTCTGTCAGTATCATGTGTTTGTGTCAGCACTGTCTCTCCTTTGCTGTTCAGCATTTAGCCGACAGGTTTTCTGCAACTCAACACCACCCGACCTGCCTTTCCTTTCAGCTAAATATTGCTGCACAAAACGCTCGACAAAAGCGTTTGTGCAGCGTGGCTCGTTGGTCTAGGGGTATGATTCTCGCTTAGGGTGCGAGAGGTCCCGGGTTCAAATCCCGGACGAGCCCTCTGTTCTGTGAAACTCTGCAACTTTTGCTGCTAGCTGCCACCGGTGAACTGCTGCAGTTTGTTACCCAGGACTTACTTTAGGAAATGTTGATGCGCAGTGGAACCAAGCTGAAATATTGGTCTTCCCTGCAGACCACTCTGAATATTTGTGTGAAGAAAGGCACCGAATAAAAGGTACCCTTGGCCCAGGCTCGTTGGTCTAGGGGTATGATTCTCGCTTCGGGTGCGAGAGGTCCCGGGTTCAACTCCCGGACGAGCCCTTCTTTCCGAAAGAAACGCCAGACTTCACTGCAAGAATCGACGCTAACGAAACAAACAAAGACGAAACTTTTTTGTTAGCATTGAAGGAAAAGAGCCAATTTTGAACCAGATTTTTTACTTGCTCAGGCCTGCAAGGGGTCCTGACCAAATAAGACCCAGGAGAGCACTCAGCGGCTCGTTGGTCTAGGGGTATGATTCTCGCTTTGGGTGCGAGAGGTCCCGGGTTCAAATCCCGGACGAGCCCTTTTGTGCTTCCTCACCAATTCTTTGTCGGCCTCACTGTCTAACGCCTTTGTGCTGTGGAGATTTAGCCTCAGTTGGATGTTTATTTTTTCCCCCGTAGCCATCACATTGGGGCTTGTTGTTCTAGGGGAATGATTATCGCTTTGGGTGCGAGAGGTCCCGGGTCAAAATCCAGGACGAGCCCGCAGGCGTTATAGGTGCATTTCATTGAAATGTGTTAATTTTCAACTCTCGTCAGTGATCTAGAAAATTATGTTGTTGTTTTTTTCAACTAAATTCATAGCCAGTCAAGGCTCGTTGGTCTAGGGGTATGATTCTCGCTTAGGGTGCGAGAGGTCCCGGGTTCAAATCCCGGACGAGCCCTTCCCCACCGAAATATTTGTCATTATCATGTGCTTGTGTCAGCACTGTCTCACCTTTGCTGTACAGCATATAGCCGGCAGCTTTTCTGCAACTAAACACCACCACACCTCCCTTTCCTTTCAGATAAATATTGCTGCACAGAAGGCTCGACATAAGCTTTTGAGCAGCGTGGCTCGTTGG
>NW_027468848.1:12738028-12843028 GCF_046254945.1 Alosa pseudoharengus
GGAATGATTATCGCTTTGGGTGCGAGAGGTCCCGGGTTCAAATCCAGGACGAGCCCGCAGGCGTTATAGGTGCATTTCATTGAAATGTGTTAATTTTCAACTCTCGTCAGTGATCTAGAAAATTATGTTGTTGTTTTTTTCAACTAAATTCATAGCCAGTCAAGGCTCGTTGGTCTAGGGGTATGATTCTCGCTTAGGGTGCGAGAGGTCCCGGGTTCAAATCCCGGAAGAGCCCTTTCCCACGCAACTTTCTGTCAGTATCATGTGTTTGTGTCAGCACTGTCTCTCCTTTGCTGTTCAGCATTTAGCCGACAGCTTTTCTGCAACTCAACACCACCCGACCTGCCTTTCCTTTCAGCTAAATATTGCTGCACAAAACGCTCGACAAAAGCGTTTGTGCAGCGTGGCTCGTTGGTCTAGGGGTATGATTCTCGCTTCGGGTGCGAGAGGTCCCGGGTTCAACTCCCGGACGAGCCCTTCTTTCCGAAAGAAACGCCAGACTTCACTGCAAGAATCGACGCTAACGAAACAAACAAAGACGAAACTCTTTTGTTAGCATTGAAGGAAAAGAGCCAATTTTGAACCAGATTTTTTACTTGCTCAGGCCTGCAAGGGGTCCTGACCAAATAAGACCCAGGAGAGCACTCAGCGGCTCGTTGGTCTAGGGGTATGATTCTCGCTTAGGGTGCGAGAGGTCCCGGGTTCAAATCCCGGACGAGCCCTACCCCACGCAAATATTTGTCATTATCATGTGCTTGTGTCAGCACTGTCTCAGCTTTGCTGTACAGCATATAGCCGGCAGCTTTTCTGCAACTAAACACCACCACACCTCCCTTTCCTTTCAGATAAATATTGCTGCACAGAAGGCTCGACATAAGCTTTTGAGCAGCGTGGCTCGTTGGTCTAGGGCTATGATTCTCGCTTAGCGTGCGAGAGGTCCCGGGTTCAAATCCCGGAAGAGCCCTTTCCCACGCAACTTTCTGTCAGTATCATGTGTTTGTTTCAGCACTGTCTCTCCTTTGCTGTACAGCATGTAGCCGGCAGCTTTTCTGCAACTCAACACCACCCGACCTGCCTTTCCTTTCAGCTAAATATTGCTGCACAAAACGCTCGACAAAAGCGTTTGTGCAGCGTGGCTCGTTGGTCTAGGGGTATGATTCTCGCTTAGGGTGCGAGAGGTCCCGGGTTCAAATCCCGGACGAGCCCTCTGTTCTGTGAAACTCTGCAACTTTTGCTGCTAGCTGCCACCGGTGAACTGCTGCAGTTTGTTACCCAGGACTTACTTTAGGAAATGTTGATGCGCAGTGGAACCAAGCTGAAATATTGGTCTTCCCTGCAGACCACTCTGAATATTTGTGTGAAGAAAGGCACCGAATAAAAGGTACCCTTGGCCCAGGCTCGTTGGTCTAGGGGTATGATTCTCGCTTCGGGTGCGAGAGGTCCCGGGTTCAACTCCCGGACGAGCCCTTCTTTCCGAAAGAAACGCCAGACTTCACTGCAAGAATCGACGCTAACGAAACAAACAAAGACGAAACTTTTTTGTTAGCATTGAAGGAAAAGAGCCAATTTTGAACCAGATTTTTTACTTGCTCAGGCCTGCAAGGGGTCCTGACCAAATAAGACCCAGGAGAGCACTCAGCGGCTCGTTGGTCTAGGGGTATGATTCTCGCTTTGGGTGCGAGAGGTCCCGGGTTCAAATCCCGGACGAGCCCTTTTGTGCTTCCTCACCAATTCTTTGTCGGCCTCACTGTCTAACGCCTTTGTGCTGTGGAGATTTAGCCTCAGTTGGATGTTTATTTTTTCCCCCGTAGCCATCACATTGGGGCTTGTTGTTCTAGGGGAATGATTATCGCTTTGGGTGCGAGAGGTCCCGGGTCAAAATCCAGGACGAGCCCGCAGGCGTTATAGGTGCATTTCATTGAAATGTGTTAATTTTCAACTCTCGTCAGTGATCTAGAAAATTATGTTGTTGTTTTTTTCAACTAAATTCATAGCCAGTCAAGGCTCGTTGGTCTAGGGGTATGATTCTCGCTTAGGGTGCGAGAGGTCCCGGGTTCAAATCCCGGACGAGCCCTTCCCCACCGAAATATTTGTCATTATCATGTGCTTGTGTCAGCACTGTCTCACCTTTGCTGTACAGCATATAGCCGGCAGCTTTTCTGCAACTAAACACCACCACACCTCCCTTTCCTTTCAGATAAATATTGCTGCACAGAAGGCTCGACATAAGCTTTTGAGCAGCGTGGCTCGTTGGTCTAGGGGTATGATTCTCGCTTAGGGTGCGAGAGGTCCCGGGTTCAAATCCCGGAAGAGCCCTTTCCCACGCAACTTTCTGTCAGTATCATGTGTTTCTGTCAGCACTGTCTCTCCTTTGCTGTACAGCATGTAGCCAGCAGCTTTTCTGCAACTCAACACCACCCGACCTGCCTTTCCTTTCAGCTAAATATTGCTGCACAAAACGCTCGACAAAAGCGTTTGTGCAGCGTGGCTCGTTGGTCTAGGGGTATGATTCTCGCTTAGGGTGCGAGAGGTCCCGGTTTCAAATCCCGGACGAGCCCTCTGTTCTGTGAAACTCTGCAACTTTTGCTGCTAGCTGCCACCGGTGAACTGCTGCAGTTTGTTACCCAGGACTTACTTTAGGAAATGTTGATGCGCAGTGGAACCAAGCTGAAATATTGGTCTTCCCTGCAGACCACTCTAAATATTTGTGTGAAGAAAGGCACCGAATAAAAGGTACCCTTGGCCCAGGCTCGTTGGTCTAGGGGTATGATTCTCGCTTCGGGTGCGAGACGTCCCGGGTTCATCTCCCGGACGAGCCCTTCTTTCCGAAAGAAACGCCAGACTTCACTGCAAGAATCGACGCTAACGAAACAAACAAAGACGAAACTTTTTTGTTAGCATTGAAGGAAAAGAGCCAATTTTGAACCAGATTTTTTACTTGCTCAGGCCTGCAAGGGGTCCTGACCAAATAAGACCCAGGTGAGCACTCAGCGGCTCGTTGGTCTAGGGGTATGATTCTCGCTTTGGGTGCGAGAGGTCCCGGGTTCAAATCCCGGACGAGCCCTTTTGTGCTTCCTCACCAATTCTTTGTCGGCCTCACTGTCTAACGCCTTTGTGCTGTGGAGATTTAGCCTCAGTTGGATGTTTATTTTTTCCCCCGTAGCCATCACATTGGGGCTTGTTGTTCTAGGGGAATGATTATCGCTTTGGGTGCGAGAGGTCCCGGGTTCAAATCCCGGAAGAGCCCTTTCCCACGCAACTTTCTGTCAGTATCATGTGTTTGTGTCAGCACTGTCTCTCCTTTGCTGTACAGCATGTAGCCGGCAGCTTTTCTGCAACTCAACACCACCCGACCTGCCTTTCCTTTCAGCTAAATATTGCTGCACAAAACGCTCGACAAAAGCGTTTGTGCAGCGTGGCTCGTTGGTCTAGGGGTATGATTCTCGCTTAGGGTGCGAGAGGTCCCGGGTTCAAATCCCGGAAGAGCCCTTTCCCACGCAACTTTCTGTCAGTATCATGTGTTTGTGTCAGCACTGTCTCTCCTTTGCTGTACAGCATGTAGCCGGCAGCTTTTCTGCAACTCAACACCACCCGACCTGCCTTTCCTTTCAGCTAAATATTGCTGCACAAAACGCTCGACAAAAGCGTTTGTGCAGCGTGGCTCGTTGGTCTAGGGGTATGATTCTTGCTTCGGGTGCGAGAGGTCCCGGGTTCAACTCCCGGACGTGCCCTTCTTTCCGAAAGAAACGCCAGACTTCACTGCAAAAATCGACGCTAACGAAACAAACAAAGACGAAACTCTTTTGTTAGCATTGAAGGAAAAGAGCCAATTTTGAACCAGATTTTTTACTTGCTCAGGCCTGCAAGGGGTCCTGACCAAATAAGACCCAGGAGAGCACTCAGCGGCTCGTTTGTCTAGGGGTATGATTCTCGCTTTGGGTGCGAGAGGTCCCGGGTTCAAATCCCGGACGAGCCCTTTTTGTGCTTCCTCACCAATTCTTTGTCGGCCTCACTGTCTAACGCCTTTGTGCTGTGGAGATTTAGCCTCAGTTGGATGTTTATTTTTTCCCCCGCAGCCATCACATTGGGGCTTGTTGTTCTAGGGGAATGATTATCGCTTTGGGTGCGAGAGGTCCCGGGTTCAAATCCAGGACGAGCCCGCAGGCGTTATAGGTGCATTTCATTGAAATGTGTTAATTTTCAACTCTCGTCAGTGATCTAGAAAATTATGTTGTTGTTTTTTTCAACTAAATTCATAGCCTGTCAAGGCTCGTTGGTCTAGGGGTATGATTCTCGCTTCGGGTGCGAGAGGTCCCGGGTTCAACTCCCGGACGAGCCCTTTCCCACGCAACTTTCTGTCAGTATCATGTGTTTGTGTCAGCACTGTCTCTCCTTTGCTGTTCAGCATTTAGCCGACAGCTTTTCTGCAACTCAACACCACCCGACCTGCCTTTCCTTTCAGCTAAATATTGCTGCACAAAACGCTCGACAAAAGCGTTTGTGCAGCGTGGCTCGTTGGTCTAGGGGTATGATTCTCGCTTCGGGTGCGAGAGGTCCCGGGTTCAACTCCCGGACGAGCCCTTCTTTCCGAAAGAAACGCCAGACTTCACTGCAAGAATCGACGCTAACGAAACAAACAAAGACGAAACTCTTTTGTTAGCATTGAAGGAAAAGAGCCAATTTTGAACCAGATTTTTTTACTTGCTCAGGCCTGCAAGGGGTCCTGACCAAATAAGACCCAGGAGAGCACTCAGCGGCTCGTTGGTCTAGGGGTATGATTCTCGCTTTGGGTGCGAGAGGTCCCGGGTTCAAATCCCGGACGAGCCCTTTTGTGCTTCCTCACCAATTCTTTGTCGGCCTCACTGTCTAACGCCTTTGTGCTGTGGAGATTTAGCCTCAGTTGGATGTTTTTTTTTTCCCCCGTAGCCATCACATTGGGGCTTGTTGTTCTAGGGGAATGATTATCGCTTTGGGTGCGAGAGGTCCCGGGTTCAAATCCAGGACGAGCCCGCAGGCGTTATAGGTGCATTTCATTGAAATGTGTTAATTTTCAACTCTCGTCAGTGATCTAGAAAATTATGTTGTTGTTTTTTTCAACTAAATTCATAGCCAGTCAAGGCTCGTTGGTCTAGGGGTATGATTCTCGCTTAGGGTGCGCGAGGTCCCAGGTTCAAATCCCGGACGAGCCCTTCCCCACCGAAATATTTGTCATTATCATGTGCTTGTGTCAGCACTGTCTCACCTTTGCTGTACAGCATATAGCCGGCAGCTTTTCTGCAACTAAACACCACCACACCTCCCTTTCCTTTCAGATAAATATTGCTGCACAGAAGGCTCGACATAAGCTTTTGAGCAGCGTGGCTCGTTGGTCTAGGGGTATGATTCTCGCTTAGTGTGCGAGAGGTCCCGGTTTCAAATCCCGGAAGAGCCCATTCCCACGCATCTTTCTGTCAGTATCATGTGTTTGTGTCAGCACTGTCTCTCCTTTGCTGTACAGCATGTAGCCGGCAGCTTTTCTGCAACTCAACACCACCCGACCTGCCTTTCCTTTCAGCTAAATATTGCTGCACAAAACGCTCGACAAAAGCGTTTGTACAGCGTGGCTCGTTGGTCTAGGGGTATGATTCTCGCTTAGGGTGCGAGAGGTCCCGGGTTCAAATCCCGGACGAGCCCTCTGTTCTGTGAAACTCTGCAACTTTTGCTGCTAGCTGCCACCGGTGAACTGCTGCAGTTTGTTACCCAGGACTTACTTTAGGAAATGTTGATGCGCAGTGGAACCAAGCTGAAATATTGGTCTTCCCTGCAGACCACTCTAAATATTTGTGTGAAGAAAGGCACCGAATAAAAGGTACCCTTGGCCTTGGCTCGTTGGTCTAGGGGTATGATTCTCGCTTTGGGTGCGAGAGGTCCCGGGTTCAACTCCCGGACGAGCCCTTCTTTCCGAAAGAAACGCCAGACTTCACTGCAAGAATCGACGCTAACGAAACAAACAAAGACGAAACTTTTTTGTTAGCATTGAAGGAAAAGAGCCAATTTTGAACCAGATTTTTTACTTGCTCAGGCCTGCAAGGGGTCCTGACCAAATAAGACCCAGGAGAGCACTCAGCGGCTCGTTGGTCTAGGGGTATGATTCTCGCTTTGGGTGCGAGAGGTCCCGGGTTCAAATCCCGGACGAGCCCTTTTGTGCTTCCTCACCAATTCTTTGTCGGCCTCACTGTCTAACGCCTTTGTGCTGTGGAGATTTAGCCTCAGTTGGATGTTTTTTTTTTCCCCCGTAGCCATCACATTGGGGCTTGTTGTTCTAGGGGAATGATTATCGCTTTGGGTGCGAGAGGTCCCGGGTTCAAATCCCGGACGAGCCCTTTTGTGCTTCCTCACCAATTCTTTGTCGGCCTCACTGTCTAACGCCTTTGTGCTGTGGAGATTTAGCCTCAGTTGGATGTTTATTTTTTCCCGTAGCCATCACATTGGGGCTTGTTGTTCTAGGGGAATGATTATCGCTTTGGGTGCGAGAGGTCCCGGGTTCAAATCCAGGACGAGCCCGCAGGCGTTATAGGTGCATTTCATTGAAATGTGTTAATTTTCAACTCTCGTCAGTGATCTAGAAAATTATGTTGTTGTTTTTTTCAACTAAATTCATAGCCAGTCAAGGCTCGTTGGTCTAGGGGTATGATTCTCGCTTAGGGTGCGAGAGGTCCCGGGTTCAAATCCCGGACGAGCCCTTCCCCACCGAAATATTTGTCATTATCATGTGCTTGTGTCAGCACTGTCTCACCTTTGCTGTACAGCATATAGCCGGCAGCTTTTCTGCAACTAAACACCACCACACCTCCCTTTCCTTTCAGATAAATATTGCTGCACAGAGGGCTCGACATAAGCTTTTGAGCAGCGTGGCTCGTTGGTCTAGGGGTATGATTCTCGCTTAGGGTGCGAGAGGTCCCGGGTTCAAATCCCGGAAGAGCCCTTTCCCACGCAACTTTCTGTCAGTATCATGTGTTTGTGTCAGCACTGTCTCTCCTTTGCTGTACAGCATGTAGCCGGCAGCTTTTCTGCAACTCAACACCACCCGACCTGCCTTTCCTTTCAGCTAAATATTGCTGCACAAAACGCTCGACAAAAGCGTTTGTGCAGCGTGGCTCGTTGGTCTAGGGGTATGATTCTCGCTTAGGGTGCGAGAGGTCCCGGTTTCAAATCCCGGACGAGCCCTCTGTTCTGTGAAACTCTGCAACTTTTGCTGCTAGCTGCCACCGGTGAACTGCTGCAGTTTGTTACCCAGGACTTACTTTAGGAAATGTTGATGCGCAGTGGAACCAAGCTGAAATATTGGTCTTACCTGCAGACCACTCTAAATATTTGTGTGAAGAAAGGCACCCAATAAAAGGTACCCTTGGCCCAGGCTCGTTGGTCTAGGGGTATGATTCTCGCTTCGGGTGCGAGAGGTCCCGGGTTCAACTCCCGGACGAGCCCTTCTTTCCGAAAGAAACGCCAGACTTCACTGCAAGAATCGACGCTAACGAAACAAACAAAGACGAAACTTTTTTGTTAGCATTGAAGGAAAAGAGCCAATTTTGAACCAGATTTCTTACTTGCTCAGGCCTGCAAGGGGTCCTGACCAAATAAGACCCAGGAGAGCACTCAGCGGCTCGTTGGTCTAGGGGTATGATTCTCGCTTTGGGTGCGAGAGGTCCCGGGTTCAAATCCCGGACGAGCCCTTTTGTGCTTCCTCACCAATTCTTTGTCGGCCTCACTGTCTAACGCCTTTGTGCTGTGGAGATTTAGCCTCAGTTGGATGTTTTTTTTTTCCCCCGTAGCCATCACATTGGGGCTTGTTGTTCTAGGGGAATGATTATCGCTTTGGGTGCGAGAGGTCCCGGGTTCAAATCCCGGACGAGCCCTTTTGTGCTTCCTCACCAATTCTTTGTCGGCCTCACTGTCTAACGCCTTTGTGCTGTGGAGATTTAGCCTCAGTTGGATGTTTATTTTTTCCCGTAGCCATCACATTGGGGCTTGTTGTTCTAGGGGAATGATTATCGCTTTGGGTGCGAGAGGTCCCGGGTTCAAATCCAGGACGAGCCCGCAGGCGTTATAGGTGCATTTCATTGAAATGTGTTAATTTTCAACTCTCGTCAGTGATCTAGAAAATTATGTTGTTGTTTTTTTCAACTAAATTCATAGCCAGTCAAGGCTCGTTGGTCTAGGGGTATGATTCTCGCTTAGGGTGCGAGAGGTCCCGGGTTCAAATCCCGGACGAGCCCTTCCCCACCGAAATATTTGTCATTATCATGTGCTTGTGTCAGCACTGTCTCACCTTTGCTGTACAGCATATAGCCGGCAGCTTTTCTGCAACTAAACACCACCACACCTCCCTTTCCTTTCAGATAAATATTGCTGCACAGAGGGCTCGACATAAGCTTTTGAGCAGCGTGGCTCGTTGGTCTAGGGGTATGATTCTCGCTTAGGGTGCGAGAGGTCCCGGGTTCAAATCCCGGAAGAGCCCTTTCCCACGCAACTTTCTGTCAGTATCATGTGTTTGTGTCAGCACTGTCTCTCCTTTGCTGTACAGCATGTAGCCGGCAGCTTTTCTGCAACTCAACACCACCCGACCTGCCTTTCCTTTCAGCTAAATATTGCTGCACAAAACGCTCGACAAAAGCGTTTGTGCAGCGTGGCTCGTTGGTCTAGGGGTATGATTCTCGCTTAGGGTGCGAGAGGTCCCGGTTTCAAATCCCGGACGAGCCCTCTGTTCTGTGAAACTCTGCAACTTTTGCTGCTAGCTGCCACCGGTGAACTGCTGCAGTTTGTTACCCAGGACTTACTTTAGGAAATGTTGATGCGCAGTGGAACCAAGCTGAAATATTGGTCTTACCTGCAGACCACTCTAAATATTTGTGTGAAGAAAGGCACCCAATAAAAGGTACCCTTGGCCCAGGCTCGTTGGTCTAGGGGTATGATTCTCGCTTCGGGTGCGAGAGGTCCCGGGTTCAACTCCCGGACGAGCCCTTCTTTCCGAAAGAAACGCCAGACTTCACTGCAAGAATCGACGCTAACGAAACAAACAAAGACGAAACTTTTTTGTTAGCATTGAAGGAAAAGAGCCAATTTTGAACCAGATTTCTTACTTGCTCAGGCCTGCAAGGGGTCCTGACCAAATAAGACCCAGGAGAGCACTCAGCGGCTCGTTGGTCTAGGGGTATGATTCTCGCTTTGGGTGCGAGAGGTCCCGGGTTCAAATCCCGGACGAGCCCTTTTGTGCTTCCTCACCAATTCTTTGTCGGCCTCACTGTCTAACGCCTTTGTGCTGTGGAGATTTAGCCTCAGTTGGATGTTTTTTTTTTCCCCCGTAGCCATCACATTGGGGCTTGTTGTTCTAGGGGAATGATTATCGCTTTGGGTGCGAGAGGTCCCGGGTTCAAATCCCGGACGAGCCCTTTTGTGCTTCCTCACCAATTCTTTGTCGGCCTCACTGTCTAACGCCTTTGTGCTGTGGAGATTTAGCCTCAGTTGGATGTTTATTTTTTCCCGTAGCCATCACATTGGGGCTTGTTGTTCTAGGGGAATGATTATCGCTTTGGGTGCGAGAGGTCCCGGGTTCAAATCCAGGACGAGCCCGCAGGCGTTATAGGTGCATTTCATTGAAATGTGTTAATTTTCAACTCTCGTCAGTGATCTAGAAAATTATGTTGTTGTTTTTTTCAACTAAATTCATAGCCAGTCAAGGCTCGTTGGTCTAGGGGTATGATTCTCGCTTAGGGTGCGAGAGGTCCCGGGTTCAAATCCCGGACGAGCCCTTCCCCACCGAAATATTTGTCATTATCATGTGCTTGTGTCAGCACTGTCTCACCTTTGCTGTACAGCATATAGCCGGCAGCTTTTCTGCAACTAAACACCACCACACCTCCCTTTCCTTTCAGATAAATATTGCTGCACAGAGGGCTCGACATAAGCTTTTGAGCAGCGTGGCTCGTTGGTCTAGGGGTATGATTCTCGCTTAGGGTGCGAGAGGTCCCGGGTTCAAATCCCGGAAGAGCCCTTTCCCACGCAACTTTCTGTCAGTATCATGTGTTTGTGTCAGCACTGTCTCTCCTTTGCTGTACAGCATGTAGCCGGCAGCTTTTCTGCAACTCAACACCACCCGACCTGCCTTTCCTTTCAGCTAAATATTGCTGCACAAAACGCTCGACAAAAGCGTTTGTGCAGCGTGGCTCGTTGGTCTAGGGGTATGATTCTCGCTTAGGGTGCGAGAGGTCCCGGTTTCAAATCCCGGACGAGCCCTCTGTTCTGTGAAACTCTGCAACTTTTGCTGCTAGCTGCCACCGGTGAACTGCTGCAGTTTGTTACCCAGGACTTACTTTAGGAAATGTTGATGCGCAGTGGAACCAAGCTGAAATATTGGTCTTACCTGCAGACCACTCTAAATATTTGTGTGAAGAAAGGCACCCAATAAAAGGTACCCTTGGCCCAGGCTCGTTGGTCTAGGGGTATGATTCTCGCTTCGGGTGCGAGAGGTCCCGGGTTCAACTCCCGGACGAGCCCTTCTTTCCGAAAGAAACGCCAGACTTCACTGCAAGAATCGACGCTAACGAAACAAACAAAGACGAAACTTTTTTGTTAGCATTGAAGGAAAAGAGCCAATTTTGAACCAGATTTCTTACTTGCTCAGGCCTGCAAGGGGTCCTGACCAAATAAGACCCAGGAGAGCACTCAGCGGCTCGTTGGTCTAGGGGTATGATTCTCTCTTTGGGTGCGAGAGGTCCCGGGTTCAAATCCCGGCCGAGCCCTTTTGTGCTTCCTCACCAATTCTTTGTCGGCCTCACTGTCTAACGCCTTTGTGCTGTGGAGATTTAGCCTCAGTTGGATGTTTATTTTTTCCCCCGTAGCCATCACATTGGGGCTTGTTGTTCTAGGGGAATGATTATCGCTTTGGGTGCGAGAGGTCCCGGGTCAAAATCCAGGACGAGCCCGCAGGCGTTATAGGTGCATTTCATTGAAATGTGTTAATTTTCAACTCTCGTCAGTGATCTAGAAAATTATGTTGTTGTTTTTTTCAACTAAATTCATAGCCAGTCAAGGCTCGTTGGTCTAGGGGTATGATTCTCGGTTAGGGTGCGAGAGGTCCCGGGTTCAAATCCCGGACGAGCCCTTCCCCACGCAAATATTTGTCATTATCATGTGCTTGTGTCAGCACTGTCTCACCTTTGCTGTACAGCATATAGCCGCCAGCTTTTCTGCAACTAAACACCACCACACCTCCCTTTCCTTTCAGATAAATATTGCTGCACAGAAGGCTCGACATAAGCTTTTGAGCAGCGTGGCTCGTTGGTCTAGGGGTATGATTCTCGCTTAGGGTGCGAGAGGTCCCGGGTTCAAATCCCGGAAGAGCCCTTTCCCACGCAACTTTCTGTCAGTATCATGTGTTTGTGTCAGCACTGTCTCTCCTTTGCTGTACAGCATGTAGCCGGCAGCTTTTCTGCAACTCAACACCACCCGACCTGCCTTTCCTTTCAGCTAAATATTGCTGCACAAAACGCTCGAAAAAAGCGTTTGTGCAGCGTGGCTCGTTGGTCTAGGGGTATGATTCTCGCTTAGGGTGCGAGAGGTCCCGGGTTCAAATCCCGGACGAGCCCTCTGTTCTGTGAAACTCTGCAACTTTTGCTGCTAGCTGCCACCGGTGAACTGCTGCAGTTTGTTACCCAGGACTTACTTTAGGAAATGTTGATGCGCAGTGGAACCAAGCTGAAATATTGGTCTTCCCTGCAGACCACTCTAAATATTTGTGTGAAGAAAGGCACCGAATAAAACGTACCCTTGGCCCAGGCTCGTTGGTCTAGGGGTATGATTCTCGCTTCGGGTGCGAGAGGTCCCGGATTCAACTCCCGGACGAGCCCTTCTTTCCGAAAGAAACGCCAGACTTCACTGCAAGAATCGACGCTAACGAAACAAACAAAGACGAAACTCTTTTGTTAGCATTGAAGGAAAAGAGCCAATTTTGAACCAGATTTTTTACTTGCTCAGGCCTGCAAGGGGTCCTGACCAAATAAGACCCAGGAGAGCACTCAGCGGCTCGTTGGTCTAGGGGTATGATTCTCGCTTTGGGTGCGAGAGGTCCCGGGTTCAAATCCCGGACGAGCCCTTTTGTGCTTCCTCACCAATTCTTTGTCGGCCTCACTGTCTCACGCCTTTGTGCTGTGGAGATTTAGCATCAGTTGGATGTTTATTTTTTCCCCCGTAGCCATCACATTGGGGCTTGTTGTTCTAGGGGAATGATTATCGCTTTGGGTGCGAGAGGTCCCGGGTTCAAATCCAGGACGAGCCCGCAGGCGTTATAGGTGCATTTCATTGAAATGTGTTAATTTTCAACTCTCGTCAGTGATCTAGAAAATTATGTTGTTGTTTTTTTCAACTAAATTCATAGCCAGTCAAGGCTCGTTGGTCTAGGGGTATGATTCTCGCTTAGGGTGCGAGAGGTCCCGGGTTCAAATCCCGGACGAGCCCTACCCCACGCAAATATTTGTCATTATCATGTGCTTGTGTCAGCACTGTCTCACCTTTTCTGTACAGCATATAGCCGGCAGCTTTTCTGCAACTAAACACCACCACACCTCCCTTTCCGTTCAGATAAATATTGCTGCACAGAAGGCTCGACATAAGCTTTTGAGCAGCGTGGCTCGTTGGTCTAGGGGTATGATTCTCGCTTAGCGTGCGAGAGGTCTCGGGTTCAAATCCCGGAAGAGCCCTTTCCCACGCAACTTTCTGTCAGTATCATGTGTTTGTGTCAGCACTGTCTCTCCTTTGCTGTACAGCATGTAGCCGGCAGCTTTTCTGCAACTCAACACCACCCGACCTGCCTTTCCTTTCAGCTAAATATTGCTGCACAAAACGCTCGACAAAAGCCTTTGTGCAGCGTGGCTCGTTGGTCTAGGGGTATGATTCTCGCTTAGGGTGCGAGAGGTCCCGGGTTCAAATCCCGGACGAGCCCTCTGTTCTGTAAAACTCTGCAACTTTTGCTGCTAGCTGCCACCGGTGAACTGCTGCAGTTTGTTACCCAGGACTTACTTTAGGAAATGTTGATGCGCAGTGGAACCAAGCTGAAATATTGGTCTTCCCTGCAGACCACTCTAAATATTTGTGTGAAGAAAGGCACCGAATAAAAGGTACCCTTGGCCTTGGCTCGTTGGTCTAGGGGTATGATTCTGACTTTGGGTGCGAGAGGTCCCGGGTTCAACTCCCGGACGAGCCCTTCTTTCCGAAAGAAACGCCAGACTTCACTGCAAGAATCGACGCTAACGAAACAAACAAAGACGAAACTCTTTTGTTAGCATTGAAGGAAAAGAGCCAATTTTGAACCAGATTTTTTACTTGCTCAGGCCTGCAAAGGGTCCTGACCAAATAAGACCCAGGAGAGCACTCAGCGGCTCGTTTGTCTAGGGGTATGATTCTCGCTTTGGGTGCGAGAGGTCCCGGGTTCAAATCCCGGACGAGCCCTTTTTGTGCTTCCTCACCAATTCTTTGTCGGCCTCACTGTCTAACGCCTTTGTGCTGTGGAGATTTAGCCTCAGTTGGATGTTTATTTTTTCCCCCGCAGCCATCACATTGGGGCTTGTTGTTCTAGGGGAATGATTATCGCTTTGGGTGCGAGAGGTCCCGGGTTCAAATCCAGGACGAGCCCGCAGGCGTTATAGGTGCATTTCATTGAAATGTGTTAATTTTCAACTCTCGTCAGTGATCTAGAAAATTATGTTGTTGTTTTTTTCAACTAAATTCATAGCCAGTCAAGGCTCGTTGGTCTAGGGGTATGATTCTCGCTTAGGGTGCGAGAGGTCCCGGGTTCAAATCCCGGACGAGCCCTTCCCCACGCAAATATTTGTCATTATCATGTGCTTGTGTCAGCACTGTCTCACCTTTGCTGTACAGCATATAGCCGGCAGCTTTTCTGCAACTAAACACCACCACACCTCCCTTTCCTTTCAGATAAATATTGCTGCACAGAAGGCTCGACATAAGCTTTTGAGCAGCGTGGCTCGTTGGTCTAGGGGTATGATTCTCGCTTAGGGTGCGAGAGGTCCCGGGTTCAAATCCCGGAAGAGCCCTTTCCCACGCAACTTTCTGTCAGTATCATGTGTTTGTGTCAGCACTGTCTCTCCTTTGCTGTACAGCATGTAGCCGGCAGCTTTTCTGCAACTCAACACCACCCGACCTGCCTTTCCTTTCAGCTAAATATTGCTGCACAAAACGCTCGAAAAAAGCGTTTGTGCAGCGTGGCTCGTTGGTCTAGGGGTATGATTCTCGCTTAGGGTGCGAGAGGTCCCGGGTTCAAATCCCGGACGAGCCCTCTGTTCTGTAAAACTCTGCAACTTTTGCTGCTAGCTGCCACCGGTGAACTGCTGCAGTTTGTTACCCAGGACTTACTTTAGGAAATGTTGATGCGCAGTGGAACCAAGCTGAAATATTGGTCTTCCCTGCAGACCACTCTAAATATTTGTGTGAAGAAAGGCACCGAATAAAAGGTACCCTTGGCCTTGGCTCGTTGGTCTAGGGGTATGATTCTGACTTTGGGTGCGAGAGGTCCCGGGTTCAACTCCCGGACGAGCCCTTCTTTCCGAAAGAAACGCCAGACTTCACTGCAAGAATCGACGCTAACGAAACAAACAAAGACGAAACTCTTTTGTTAGCATTGAAGGAAAAGAGCCAATTTTGAACCAGATTTTTTACTTGCTCAGGCCTGCAAGGGGTCCTGACCAAATAAGACCCAGGAGAGCACTCAGCGGCTCGTTTGTCTAGGGGTATGATTCTCGCTTTGGGTGCGAGAGGTCCCGGGTTCAAATCCCGGACGAGCCCTTTTTGTGCTTCCTCACCAATTCTTTGTCGGCCTCACTGTCTAACGCCTTTGTGCTGTGGAGATTTAGCCTCAGTTGGATGTTTATTTTTTCCCCCGCAGCCATCACATTGGGGCTTGTTGTTCTAGGGGAATGATTATCGCTTTGGGTGCGAGAGGTCCCGGGTTCAAATCCAGGACGAGCCCGCAGGCGTTATAGGTGCATTTCATTGAAATGTGTTAATTTTCAACTCTCGTCAGTGATCTAGAAAATTATGTTGTTGTTTTTTTCAACTAAATTCATAGCCAGTCAAGGCTCGTTGGTCTAGGGGTATGATTCTCGCTTAGGGTGCGAGAGGTCCCGGGTTCAAATCCCGGAAGAGCCCTTTCCCACGCAACTTTCTGTCAGTATCATGTGTTTGTGTCAGCACTGTCTCTCCTTTGCTGTTCAGCATTTAGCCGACAGCTTTTCTGCAACTCAACACCACCCGACCTGCCTTTCCTTTCAGCTAAATATTGCTGCACAAAACGCTCGACAAAAGCGTTTGTGCAGCGTGGCTCGTTGGTCTAGGGGTATGATTCTCGCTTCGGGTGCGAGAGGTCCCGGGTTCAACTCCCGGACGAGCCCTTCTTTCCGAAAGAAACGCCAGACTTCACTGCAAGAATCGACGCTAACGAAACAAACAAAGACGAAACTCTTTTGTTAGCATTGAAGGAAAAGAGCCAATTTTGAACCAGATTTTTTACTTGCTCAGGCCTGCAAGGGGTCCTGACCAAATAAGACCCAGGAGAGCACTCAGCGGCTCGTTGGTCTAGGGGTATGATTCTCGCTTAGGGTGCGAGAGGTCCCGGGTTCAAATCCCGGACGAGCCCTACCCCACGCAAATATTTGTCATTATCATGTGCTTGTGTCAGCACTGTCTCAGCTTTGCTGTACAGCATATAGCCGGCAGCTTTTCTGCAACTAAACACCACCACACCTCCCTTTCCTTTCAGATAAATATTGCTGCACAGAAGGCTCGACATAAGCTTTTGAGCAGCGTGGCTCGTTGGTCTAGGGCTATGATTCTCGCTTAGCGTGCGAGAGGTCCCGGGTTCAAATCCCAGAAGAGCCCTTTCCCACGCAACTTTCTGTCAGTATCATGTGTTTGTTTCAGCACTGTCTCTCCTTTGCTGTACAGCATGTAGCCGGCAGCTTTTCTGCAACTCAACACCACCCGACCTGCCTTTCCTTTCAGCTAAATATTGCTGCACAAAACGCTCGACAAAAGCGTTTGTGCAGCGTGGCTCGTTGGTCTAGGGGTATGATTCTCGCTTAGGGTGCGAGAGGTCCCGGGTTCAAATCCCGGACGAGCCCTCTGTTCTGTGAAACTCTGCAACTTTTGCTGCTAGCTGCCACCGGTGAACTGCTGCAGTTTGTTACCCAGGACTTACTTTAGGAAATGTTGATGCGCAGTGGAACCAAGCTGAAATATTGGTCTTCCCTGCAGACCACTCTAAATATTTGTGTGAAGAAAGGCACCGAATAAAAGGTACCCTTGGCCCAGGCTCGTTGGTCTAGGGGTATGATTCTCGCTTCGGGTGCGAGAGGTCCCGGATTCAACTCCCGGACGAGCCCTTCTTTCCGAAAGAAACGCCAGACTTCACTGCAAGAATCGACGCTAACGAAACAAACAAAGACGAAACTCTTTTGTTAGCATTGAAGGAAAAGAGCCAATTTTGAACCAGATTTTTTACTTGCTCAGGCCTGCAAGGGGTCCTGACCAAATAAGACCCAGGAGAGCACTCAGCGGCTCGTTGGTCTAGGGGTATGATTCTCGCTTTGGGTGCGAGAGGTCCCGGGTTCAAATCCCGGACGAGCCCTTTTGTGCTTCCTCACCAATTCTTTGTCGGCCTCACTGTCTAACGCCTTTGTGCTGTGGAGATTTAGCCTCAGTTGGATGTTTATTTTTTCCCCCGTAGCCATCACATTGGGGCTTGTTGTTCTAGGGGAATGATTATCGCTTTGGGTGCGAGAGGTCCCGGGTTCAAATCCAGGACGAGCCCGCAGGCGTTATAGGTGCATTTCATTGAAATGTGTTAATTTTCAACTCTCGTCAGTGATCTAGAAAATTATGTTGTTGTTTTTTTCAACTAAATTCATAGCCAGTCAAGGCACGTTGGTCTAGGGGTATGATTCTCGCTTAGGGTGCGAGAGGTCCCGGGTTCAAATCCCGGACGAGCCCTACCCCACGCAAATATTTGTCATTATCATGTGCTTGTGTCAGCACTGTCTCACCTTTTCTGTACAGCATATAGCCGGCAGCTTTTCTGCAACTAAACACCACCACACCTCCCTTTCCTTTCAGATAAATATTGCTGCACAGAAGGCTCGACATAAGCTTTTGAGCAGCGTGGCTCGTTGGTCTAGGGGTATGATTCTCGCTTAGCGTGCGAGAGGTCTTGGGTTCAAATCCCGGAAGAGCCCTTTCCCACGCAACTTTCTGTCAGTATCATGTGTTTGTGTCAGCACTGTCTCTCCTTTGCTGTACAGCATGTAGCCGGCAGCTTTTCTGCAACTCAACACCACCCGACCTGCCTTTCCTTTCAGCTAAATATTGCTGCACAAAACGCTCGACAAAAGCCTTTGTGCAGCGTGGCTCGTTGGTCTAGGGGTATGATTCTCGCTTAGGGTGCGAGAGGTCCCGGGTTCAAATCCCGGACGAGCCCTCTGTTCTGTAAAACTCTGCAACTTTTGCTGCTAGCTGCCACCGGTGAACTGCTGCAGTTTGTTACCCAGGACTTACTTTAGGAAATGTTGATGCGCAGTGGAACCAAGCTGAAATATTGGTCTTCCCTGCAGACCACTCTAAATATTTGTGTGAAGAAAGGCACCGAATAAAAGGTACCCTTGGCCTTGGCTCGTTGGTCTAGGGCTATGATTCTGACTTTGGGTGCGAGAGGTCCCGGGTTCAACTCCCGGACGAGCCCTTCTTTCCGAAAGAAACGCCAGACTTCACTGCAAGAATCGACGCTAACGAAACAAACAAAGACGAAACTCTTTTGTTAGCATTGAAGGAAAAGAGCCAATTTTGAACCAGATTTTTTACTTGCTCAGGCCTGCAAGGGGTCCTGACCAAATAAGACCCAGGAGAGCACTCAGCGGCTCGTTTGTCTAGGGGTATGATTCTCGCTTTGGGTGCGAGAGGTCCCGGGTTCAAATCCCGGACGAGCCCTTTTTGTGCTTCCTCACCAATTCTTTGTCGGCCTCACTGTCTAACGCCTTTGTGCTGTGGAGATTTAGCCTCAGTTGGATGTTTATTTTTTCCCCCGTAGCCATCACATTGGGGCTTGTTGTTCTAGGGGAATGATTATCGCTTTGGGTGCGAGAGGTCCCGGGTTCAAATCCAGGACGAGCCCGCAGGCGTTATAGGTGCATTTCATTGAAATGTGTTAATTTTCAACTCTCGTCAGTGATCTAGAAAATTATGTTGTTGTTTTTTTCAACTAAATTCATAGCCAGTCAAGGCTCGTTGGTCTAGGGGTATGATTCTCGCTTAGGGTGCGAGAGGTCCCGGGTTCAAATCCCGGACGAGCCCTACCCCACGCAAATATTTGTCATTATCATGTGCTTGTGTCAGCACTGTCTCACCTTTTCTGTACAGCATATAGCCGGCAGCTTTTCTGCAACTAAACACCACCACACCTCCCTTTCCGTTCAGATAAATATTGCTGCACAGAAGGCTCGACATAAGCTTTTGAGCAGCGTGGCTCGTTGGTCTAGGGGTATGATTCTCGCTTAGCGTGCGAGAGGTCTTGGGTTCAAATCCCGGAAGAGCCCTTTCCCACGCAACTTTCTGTCAGTATCATGTGTTTGTGTCAGCACTGTCTCTCCTTTGCTGTACAGCATGTAGCCGGCAGCTTTTCTGCAACTCAACACCACCCGACCTGCCTTTCCTTTCAGCTAAATATTGCTGCACAAAACGCTCGACAAAAGCCTTTGTGCAGCGTGGCTCGTTGGTCTAGGGGTATGATTCTCGCTTAGGGTGCGAGAGGTCCCGGGTTCAAATCCCGGACGAGCCCTCTGTTCTGTAAAACTCTGCAACTTTTGCTGCTAGCTGCCACCGGTGAACTGCTGCAGTTTGTTACCCAGGACTTACTTTAGGAAATGTTGATGCGCAGTGGAACCAAGCTGAAATATTGGTCTTCCCTGCAGACCACTCTAAATATTTGTGTGAAGAAAGGCACCGAATAAAAGGTACCCTTGGCCTTGGCTCGTTGGTCTAGGGGTATGATTCTGACTTTGGTTGCTAGAGGTCCCGGGTTCAACTCCCGGACGAGCCCTTCTTTCCGAAAGAAACGCCAGACTTCACTGCAAGAATCGACGCTAACGAAACAAACAAAGACGAAACTCTTTTGTTAGCATTGAAGGAAAAGAGCCAATTTTGAACCAGATTTTTTACTTGCTCAGGCCTGCAAGGGGTCCTGACCAAATAAGACCCAGGAGAGCACTCAGCGGCTCGTTTGTCTAGGGGTATGATTCTCGCTTTGGGTGCGAGAGGTCCCGGGTTCAAATCCCGGACGAGCCCTTTTTGTGCTTCCTCACCAATTCTTTGTCGGCCTCACTGTCTAACGCCTTTGTGCTGTGGAGATTTAGCCTCAGTTGGATGTTTATTTTTTCCCCCGCAGCCATCACATTGGGGCTTGTTGTTCTAGGGGAATGATTATCGCTTTGGGTGCGAGAGGTCCCGGGTTCAAATCCAGGACGAGCCCGCAGGTGTTATAGGTGCATTTCATTGAAATGTGTTAATTTTCAACTCTCGTCAGTGATCTAGAAAATTATGTTGTTGTTTTTTTCAACTAAATTCATAGCCAGTGAAGGCTCGTTGGTCTAGGGGTATGATTCTCGCTTAGGGTGAGCGAGGTCCCGGGTTCAAATCCCGGAAGAGCCCTTTCCCACTCAACTTTCTGTCAGTATCATGTGTTTGTGTCAGCACTGTCTCTCCTTTGCTGTTCAGCATTTAGCCGGCAGCTTTTCTGCAACTCAACACCACCCGACCTGCGTTTCCTTTCAGCTAAATATTGCTGCACAAAACGCTCGACAAAAGCGTTTGTGCAGCGTGGCTCGTTGGTCTAGGGGTATGATTCTCGCTTCGGGTGCGAGAGGTCCCGGGTTCAACTCCCGGACGAGCCCTTCTTTCCGAAAGAAACGCCAGACTTCACTGCAAGAATCGACGCTAACGAAACAAACAAAGACGAAACTCTTTTGTTAGCATTGAAGGAAAGGAGCCAATTTTGAACCAGATTTTTTACTTGCTCAGGCCTGCAAGGGGTCCTGACCAAATAAGACCCAGGAGAGCACTCAGCGGCTCGTTGGTCTAGGGGTATTATTCTCGCTTAGGGTGCGAGAGGTCCCGGGTTCAAATTCCGGACGAGCCCTACCCCAAGCAAATATTTGTCATTATCATGTGCTTGTGTCAGCACTGTCTCACCTTTGCTGTACAGCATATAGCCGGCAGCTTTTCTGCAACTAAACACCACCACACCTCCCTTTCCTTTCAGATAAATATTGCTGCACAGAAGGCTCGACATAAGCTTTTGAGCAGCGTGGCTCGTTGGTCTAGGGGTATGATTCTCGCTTAGCGTGCGAGAGGTCCCGGGTTCAAATCCCGGAAGAGCCCTTTCCCACGCAACTTTCTGTCAGTATCATGTGTTTGTTTCAGCACTGTCTCTCCTTTGCTGTACAGCATGTAGCCGGCAGCTTTTCTGCAACTCAACACCACCCGACCTGCCTTTCCTTTCAGCTAAATATTGCTGCACAAAACGCTCGACAAAAGCGTTTGTGCAGCGTGGCTCGTTGGTCTAGGGGTATTATTCTCGCTTAGGGTGCGAGAGGTCCCGGGTTCAAATCCCGGACGAGCCCTCTGTTCTGTGAAACTCTGCAACTTTTGCTGCTAGCTGCCACCGGTGAACTGCTGCAGTTTGTTACCCAGGACTTACTTTAGGATATGTTGATGCGCAGTGGAACCAAGCTGAAATATTGGTCTTCCCTGCAGACCACTCTAAATATTTGTGTGAAGAAAGGCACCGAATAAAAGGTACCCTTGGCCCAGGCTCGTTGGTCTAGGGGTATGATTCTCGCTTCGGGTGCGAGAGGTCCCGGGTTCAACTCCCGGACGAGCCCTTCTTTCCGAAAGAAACGACAGACTTCACTGCAAGAATCGACGCTAACGAAACAAACAAAGACGAAACTTTTTTGTTAGCATTGAAGGAAAAGAGCCAATTTTGAACCAGATTTCTTACTTGCTCAGGCCTGCAAGGGGTCCTGACCAAATAAGACCCAGGAGAGCACTCAGCGGCTCGTTGGTCTAGGGGTATGATTCTCGCTTTGGGTGCGAGAGGTCCCGGGTTCAAATCCCGGACGAGCCCTTTTGTGCTTCCTCACCAATTCTTTGTCGGCCTCACTGTCTAACGCCTTTGTGCTGTGGAGATTTAGCCTCAGTTGGATGTTTATTTTTTCCCCCGTAGCCATCACATTGGGGCTTGTTGTTTTAGGGGAATGATTATCGCTTTGGGTGCGAGAGGTCCCGGGTTCAAATCCAGGACGAGCCCGCAGGCGTTATAGTTGTGTTGTTATTTATTATGTTGTTTTTTTTTTCAACTAAATTCATAGCCAGTCAAGGCTCGTTGGTCTAGGGGTATGATTCTTGCTTAGCCCCTTAACGCCTACTGTCATAAATATGCGACAAACCGTTTAACTTAATTAACCAGCCGAGATAGCGTCTTCATTCCCCCAATGCCGGTTAGTGCATATTCGCTACGGACATAGAAAACCTTCGACAAGCACTTGTTTCTAGTGGGACCGCAAAGTGACGGACTTATTTCCTGTTTACGCACAAGGATTACTCCGGTCGCGAGGTTATCGATATGAGGGAGAGGGACCTGGCTGCAGACCTCTGGGGGAATTCTATCAGTGGAGCTCCACTCAATAACGGAAATACGTCACCTCCACTTGAATAAGGAAGTAGTCGCTGAAATAACGTGAGACCTCAGGTTTGTGTTATTTGTGTATTTGATATATATATATATATATATAATTAAATTAATTGTATATAAATGAACATTAGGTATTGTGATATTCCGTTAACTTAGGTAATTTTACGTTTTTCGCGTTTTTCATCTGAACATCGACCGATCGTAACTAATGCAGAAACGAATTAGCGTTACCTATTAACATTGTTTAAGATCATGCTCCTCCACTAGGCTTTTAGGTAGTTTTAATAAAGATACCAAAAGCAATGATTTATTGTACTGTTGTGTGTTGTAGTTCTGTTGTTGTTCGAAGAGCATGTACACAATGTAGATAAAAGTCAATGGTGTAAGTAGCCTATAAAGTCACTGGCAACAGCAGGACCAGAACAGATGGCACATTTATAGGAATACAGTAGGCTACAAGCAATACAGTAGCCTAGCGTGTGTGTGTGAGAGAGAGAGTACAGCATACAGTACAAGCAATACAGTAGCCTACACTTGAACTAAATCTAAAAACAAAAGTTTACATTTTGAAATTGAAATGAAGAATCAATAGGAACCAGAATTGATAAGTAGAACTGGAATCAGAATCAATGTTATTTGAGTTTTTTATTTTTCATTTGGAAACGATCTTTGGACAAATGATGTCATTGCCCGAATGTGAAGTTCGTCCCGTACATGAATAGAAAATGTTTCGTGATCTTGGACGGTGGTAAATTGAAATGTGAACAAATTCATGTTTTCAACGTCCAACTGGACAAACTGTCTGGCCAGCACCTCCTCCTGCTCTTCCGCCTCCATGTCCAACACCCGTGGCAGCCAATATTTATTTTTTATCAGCCCACTGTTTTCATCCAACCAGTCTGCTGCCTTTTTTGCCTCTTCGAAGAGCTGAGCAACAAACATTAAAAGGCAGTTCAGTCAATTAAATTGTTTTAGTGGAAGGGACATTGCACTACCATGCCAGGCCTACGCCTACCATGCTCTCACTTGCTTGATGCCTCTCCTGTGTGCAGCAATGGACACTTGTGTACTGTAGGTCTATGTGGGGAGGTCAATAGATGATAATGCATAAAACAGTGTTAAAACATCATAGATCGAATGCGTGTCTATGCAAGAGCCTGTGTGTGGGTGTGTGTGTGTGGAGGGGGGTTCTGTGTTTTAGCGGTCTCAGTAATTAAGGATCTGCATTGACCTGATGTTTAATGTGCAATATATATTCCCTTACCCATTTAGTGTTCTGGTAGTCTTTGCTGAGCTCCTGTATCTCACGCAAACGCTCTTCTCTCTAATACAAAGACAGACATTGTTCATAAGAGTCCCAAAGTGAGTTCACATTCATACTTGAGGTTAGTTGAGATACAACATAGAATAAAAATTAAATAGAAAACAACATTGTTAGGGTCATTGTCATCCAGATTGGGTGGTTCAAACATCATAGATCTAATGTGTGTGTCTAAGAGAGTGACTGGATGTGTGGTGGCGGGTGGGTGGGGGTCCTGATTAATGTTTGATGTGCAATATATAACCCCTTACTTCCTCACAACTTGTGTCCTCACATTCTTCATTGAAGTCCTCTAATTCACTGAAACTCTCTTCTCTCTAAGATTGAGACAAACATTGTTCATAAGAGACGCGAGTTCACATTGACACTTGAGTTGAGACACAACTTACAACTTTTTAGACACAACACAACTTTTTTTTACAATGAAAAAAAATAGAATAGACAACAACTTTGTTTGGGTTATTGTCATCCAGATTGTATGGTTAGTGAAGAAATAAACACCTGTTCAATGGAGACACAGCTGTCACACTGGACTGTTGGAGCTGCTGTTGGGGCTGTAGGAGCTGCTGATGTTGCTGCTGGTGGCCCTGTTATCACAGTAATGAAAAGATGTAAGGTAAAAAAACTGAGAATGCTGCAGTTAACATTACTTAAACTGTCGAATTGAGGCAAGACACTTACCAACTATTATCTGCCCATTAGCATCCTAAAATGACCAACAAAAAATAAATGTGTAATGTGTACTGTTTGTCATAGCAGTTTTATGCTACTATCTCTGCACAATTCCATATCATAGTACCATAGTGTCCAGCTTCCTTTTTCGTGGCACACGGAAAACAGGTGCCACACTACCGTCTGCCATCTTTCTGCCCTCCTCTGTGAAATGTGCGAATCTTCTTCCATGTCTGTAATTGAACAAATACATGTTTTGTCCTTGCATTTCTCATTTCGATTGAATAGTTATTAATACAGGATTATTCACAAATTATACCCCTCGATCTCCAGATTCTCCATTAACACTGTGCACCACCACCTCCTCAGGTAGGGCATGTCATGCTAAAGAAGAAAAAGTTACAATGCATGGAAAAGGCACAATATAATGATTCAATGAAATTAAATTTACCACATTTGTTAGATAGCACTTACTATGGAGAAATCAAATGGTGTCTCCAGGGCGATGTACCAAGCATACTGTCAATACAAAGAAATATTAATGGCTCCATGTTTCAGGTGTAAATGTGCTTGCATTAAGCTTAAAAACAGTGTTCTCTGTTACACTGTTAGTGTGCCTAATGGGCATGGTGTGTTACTAAATGCAAGCTTAGCAACTCACCATGATCATGAAAATTCCACAGTCAACACCAAAATGTTGCTGTGGGAGGCCCTGTTACAAGGAAGAACATGCGCAATGAATAATTTTAGTAATTATGTTGTTTCCTAATTACATATGCACTAATTCTTAACTGTTATCACCTCAATGTCCAGCCCTGTCTGTTCCTGCCAAGGTCCTGGTGCTATCCTCTGTGCAAGAGCCCTGTTAAGAGTCAAAATAGTATTAGAAGGAATCTCTGAAACAATACACATAGAATATAATTCAGCGCTTATGCAGCTCTGACAAGTAAATAGAACGTGATTGTCAAGAGTAGTTACTTTAATGTGGGCAAGTCAGGGGAACGTGACTGCCCAGACACTGACTAGTATTTTGATATGGCTTTTGGCTAGTCAGGGGAACATGACTGCCATGGTAAATCATCCTATTGTAACCTCAAAATGTGTTGATAAGGCTTGTGCCCAAAGCCTTGTTCTTTCTTGGCATACATCGAGTCCATGAACAAGATTAATGTTTTCAGTGGCTCCATGACCTAAGGGAACACAGTCTTGACAATAAGATGGAAGTTAAAGCTTTTTTCCCCCTAACATCAAGGTTACTGAAATTTACTACTGGGTTTTACAACCTTTTAGTCAATATTGTTACTTGACAAACTTTTTAAGGATGCCCGGTCACTTACACAAAGCAGATAATGCCCTCGAGTCCACAGAGGAAATATCAGTGTCTTCTTCGCGTAATCCACCTTAAAGAAGAATGTTTTTTTTTTTGTTATTGTGAATCATTTCATTTCTATCCGTATTCAAGCTACATGTATGCCTGCATACTTACAGGAAGACTATGCAGAGGGTCACAATCCATGGGTGGGAGCCATGTTGGGGGCGTGTGAAGGTCCATGATGAAAACATCTTTCCCCTACAGAAAAATACAGCTCTGTTGTTGTGTCTGTTACAGTAGACACTACTGGCAAAGTTATCATTCAAAACATGCATGCAGACATACCTGAAGTTGGACCATCTCCTGAACCAACCTCAAACAAGCATTCCCCACCTGTAAAACAACACCTTTCTTAAACCTTTCTGGTAAAAATAATGTGTCAAACCATAAAGAGACAAAAAGTATCTCACAGACAATCCGACCGTACGTGTGGTAGACAAAGTCTTACCATTATTTATAGGACTAAAACAAGGTATTCATGATGGATTACATAGCACCTTGTCTTTCCATAACCACATATTTTACCCACCACAGAGTCCATCTCCCTGTTTGTCCCCAAGGTCAGTACATTCTCCCTGGTAAGACATGTTGGACCAGCTTTAACAATGAGCTCATTTGCTGGCCCACTGTCATTCAGTACGTAGTTGAACTGTTAGGAAGACACAACCAAAGAAGTGGCACTGGTAAAAATGCTTCAATTTAGCAATCAACCCAGAGAAAATGTACAGACAATATGGCAAGTCTTGTTCAGAAAAGTTTAGTCTTTAATTTATACCAGCTTTTCCTGAAGGGGATGAACTCCATTAGGTCCCCACGAACTTCTGCAGGGCCTGATATTAACAATGACAGTCAGTGCTGCACAGTCCTGCCCACAGTGAGTTGAAGCGTTCAACAGACAAGGTTCACTTTGCGGTGACACTTCAATTACAGGTGGCTGTAGACCTTCCGGATGACTTTGCTGTGATGTTCTGTCTGGCAATGTTTTTGCACCTTAAGATTAGGTAAGAAGGACAAAACAGAAAACAGCATTATGCGATTGTCAAAAGACTTTGTAACGGAAATTATGTGGAAGATGTAAAGTTTGATGTTAACCTAGTAGCACTTGGCCCAAGTCTGACAGGGTGACACTGTTCAGGTCTTGAACCTGAAGACCCCTTCTCAGCTGGCGTTTCAGCAGTGTGTTGTTTTGCTGGTTGTTCCTGTGCTCTATGATGTTCCGCATTAGGAAGATGTGAGCAGATGGTCCCATGTTGTTTAGAAAGTAATTGTTCTTCCTCAGACAAGCGAACAGTTGCTCAGCCACCTGACTGTTCAGAGTTGCCTGCAGTTCAGGAACAATGAAGATTCTGCGCAGCACATCCTGTGGATCTTTTGTGTTTGACTGGTGGAATTTGTCATAGAGGACGTAGTGCTTTCCTGAGCCTGTCACAGGATGGCCATTGGAATCCGGTTGACTGAGTCTCTCTACCAGCCACGGGAGATGCACTTTAAGTTGTCCATGTGTGGCAGCCTCTACATTGTTAGGTGTTGGCTCAGCAAGCCTTCCCTCAAAGGGCTGAAATGGAGGGTTGTCTGGGACTCTTAAATTGGTATGGGCTACCAACCCCCGCGCAAAGTCATACACACAGACATTTGGCAAATGCTTCCACGACAGAAGTACATCTGCAAAGTCCCTGGGGCTTTCAGCTCTTAAATTGAATTTAAGGCTGTAAACAATTCCATGAGGGCACATAATGACAGACCATCCACCTATGAAAGAATAAAATATATATGTATATATGTGTGTGTATGTATATTTAGTCTAACTTCCTTCTCTACCGTGATTTAATTATTGTAATAAATCTACATTTTCACATTACTCACCAGAGGCCCCCCAAATCGACTGAAACACCTTGTCATAGGTCTGCCTGCTCTTCATTTCCCCCCGTAACCGGTTCACAAGGTCCATGCGTGACCCCTTTGTGTCCATGTTGCAGGATTTGCACAGGTTGCGAATGGTGGACACCTAAAAATGATTTGAATTCATAATCTGTGTTTCCCATTAGTCGTGGGAAGTGGACATACATTTCATTGAAAGTAAGAAAAACAAACAAAAACAATCATCAGTGATTGTACCTTTTGCCTCAGCAGCTCATCAACCAGGCGGTCCTCTGTTATATCGCATAACTGAGGTTTAGCCGAGCAGCTCTGCACTGGGGCCTTTTCGAACTCGGTGTTAAGCACAGTACTTCCTTTACGAGTCTCCCTTCCGATCCAAGGTGCCCAGTTGTCATATGTTGGTTTAACAACAAATGGATTCTGTGAAGAGACTTCATGGGATACATTGCCATTAAAATAATGCTCATTCTGAGCAGAAGCACACAGCTTCTCCGCTGTGTTTTTATAATCTAGACAAACTCACACTCAAAAAATCCTCGGCTGATCATGTGCAGATGAACAGATTCCCAGAAAGCCTCTATGTTGTGTTTACCGCGAAAGTCATCCCTAGGTTGTTCCAGCTCACTAACTGGATTTTGTAAAAACACAATACAAGATACATGACATCACTGTATATGGAGTTACGTTAATAGATGGAACCTAAAGGGAGACATACCCTCAAAATTGAACACTCCTTTCCTGTGGAGGTCCATAACCACCACTGGAGGGTAAAAGCCACAATTTACACAAGAGTATTTGTACTCTGTGTTGCAGAGTGCCTCAAATTGGCAGTATCCATGAAAAATTAACTCATTGGCTGGAAACTTCATCTTTAACAAAGTCTCAAGAGAATTGATGACTCGGGACACAGACACATGATTCTATAAAAAAAAAGAAGAATATTAGGGCCTCACACCATGCTCAGCTCATAAACCTGGCACTTGACACTTTTTACAAATGGCATCTCTTGCTGTCAGGCAACTTGAGTCACAGCGCCTTGTATAGCTCGCTGCTTCACACACACCTGAAGATTGTGTCTTAAATACTGACACAGCTGCAGCGTCAGGATGACGCGGTCATTGTAGTTGTGCAGGCCATCTGTCCACTCCTGGTACCTGTACATCATTTGGCATTTGGTGCACCTTCTTCTGTAAGTTGAAATGTCTAATGGACATAGATTCAGACATTAGGGTATACAATTAGATGTATGTGTAATTTCAAAAGATGTATTGAACTTACTTTGTGTGACACCTTCCATGCCAACTATTTTAGCTTTGCTGGTGACTCGCACAGCCTCCTCTAAGTTGGGGTTCTCTGGACACAACTGGCAAGTTGTTTCAGTCGGAAACAACTGCTGAGGGTAATGTCTGTGAGCTGTGACCTCTTCAGGAAGAGTGGCAGGTATTTTTTTGCTCCCATACACATACCTCACAGTTCTCTCCATCTCTGTGGTAAGAGGAGTTGATGGTGGTGATGCTGTTGTTGGTGTTGCAGTCATGAAAAGGTGTTTTTCTGTCTGAAAAAGGTGCCACTTCGCAATATGTTTATGAGGACAAGATGTGCGTGCCTTTGCACAGGGGCAATGCCAGGTGTTCTTTTTTCTGTTGTAGGTTACTATTACCCTGCCCAAGGTGCTGTAGTGGTGTAGCCTTGGTTCATGGATTGAAAGGCAAATATTGCTTTTAGAACCATCAAGTTCCACCAACACACACAGGGGGGCCTGAGCATTCTCTGCTTCTTTTTGTCTGTGTTTACACACTGCCACCTTGGAGTCATTAAAAAATTTGCTTAAGAGCATTTCGTCTAGGACCTGCTGTTGAAGTGGTACCTCGGTGGCAGAGGTGTTGCAGTACTCTATGGACCTGATGTGGTGACAGGTGCTATGAGTGAGGCCACTCCGCTGGGCGAGCAGGTGGTATTGCCGGCAGTCCTCCATCTCACACCTTGTAACTTTTGTCTGGCCCCATGTTTTTCTCTGTACATGTATTGGGACAGAAAAACCGCAAGACGTTTTTCTGACTGCATACAGGCCTTTGCTTTGGTCTACACATGTACCTTTTAGGTGTGACTTTGCTGTTATGTCTTTTGGTAGGCCATGTTGTCTTTGTATGTGTAGAGCCACATTTTTTTTGTATAGAACAAGGGTGCAGTGAGGGCACTTCACATGTCGGGGCGTCTTGGGGGGCGCTGTACGATTACATGAATAGGGGTGGTCTGCAAGTGCAGGGTGGAGGTTGGACTGGAGGTCAGGCAGTGCAGACTGGATGTCAGGCAGTGGAGGCTGGAGGTCAGGCTGTGCAGACTGGAGGTCACGCTGTGTTGAGCGGAGGTCAGGCTGTGCAGACTGGAGGTCAGGCTGTGTGGAGCGGAGGTCAGGCTGTGCAGACTGGAGGTCAGGCTGTGTGGAGCGGAGGTCAGGCTGTGTGGAGCGAAGGTCAGGCTGTGTTGAGCATAGGTCAGGCTGTGCAGACTGGAGGTCAGGCTGTGTAGAGCATAGGTCAGGCTGTGCAGACTGGAGGTCACTCTGTGTGGAGCGGAGGTCAGGCTGTGTGGAGCGGAGGTCAGGCTGTGTAGAGCAGAGGTCAGGCTGTGTGGAGCGGAGGTCAGGCAGTGTAGAGCGGAGGTTGGGGTGGCATATGTTCAAATGTCTCCCCATGTCTACTCTTCGTACCACTGTACGTTCACAGTTAGGGCAGTGGTAGTGACCAGCAGGACGACATGGTTCCCTGCACCTGTGTAATATTTGGTCTACACAAAAAAGTGATTATGTTAAAAAAACAACAACATCAAATCAAATTGTATAACAGCGAAAAAGTCTGCCAACATACCTTTGTAGCGAAAAATGCGCTCCATTTCTGCAAATCCTAGCACTGAAAAATGCAAGCACTTACACATAAGCATTTGGAGAATGTTACAACCATTTGCATGACCTCCAAACCCCAAAATCTAATTCAATAAGCTAAAGCATATCTTTTCTGAAAGCTCATATCTTCAAGATGCGCTATAAAACTCGTGACCCAGCCTAAATTAGCTGTAGCTATCTCAGTAGTGTTCAGATGTTCAAATTGTTTTGTCATATTACATTATTTTACAAAGAAGGATTGACACCTATTTATACCACTCAGATGCCTTATAACTATAAGTCATGGTGACCTTATTTTTTGCATTAAGTTTACGTTCAGATGTTAAAACATAGGCTACAATATGAGTTAGAAATAAAAAAAAAATACCTGCAACTTATTACATTTCTTTATTTATTGTCCAATTTACAAAGGAACAAGGTCTGCTGGGAATGGGGAAAATGTGTTTATCCCAATGTTCTTACTTCCTGTCATTCGTTGTGAGGCTACTGCTGGATGTGTTGTAACTTAGTTATAATATTCAGGAATGCAATCAGCAATTAGTAAGTATAAAAGTGGCACACTCAAGCGAAAAGAAAGATGAGAACAGGAGGAGACTAAATCTTAGCAATTCTGACGTTAAGTCCTTAATCTCGGTGAGGTGGACTGCCCATGCGGTATCGGATTTTTAAAAAAGGCATTCAGAACATGTTTGATAATGGTGGAGGTTAATGTACAGTATTGGGAATATAGGATAGTATTGTATAATACCGTTTTAAATGTTAAAAGAGAATAAACTCTTTTGAGAGGTGGATAAACTAAGAGGTGGGTAGTCCTAAACTCTATTTCTGAAATTGCAGAGGTGGATAAACTACTCGCGTTTAGCCTCCACTACATCCTAATTTGCGCTCATAGGCCTATTCCCAGCTCCGTAACAGAAAGGTAATATTTGAATGTAAGCTACTGTATACAATGTAAGCTATAGATATTTTATATCATATATAGCCTACACAACCAAGGGACGGAAGTTATCCTCTGAAAGCAGGGCATCTTCATATTTAGTGTTGCGTCGGAGTTGCGTAAAGAGGTGCAGAGCGCGCACCTGTTTGCTTTTTTTTGACTGGCAGTGCCCAAGATCAGATGACAATACGTGAGTTGGATAATGTAGGCTAAAATATAAAGGTAGGCTTAAAGCAAACAATAAAGGACAATGTTTAAGCCATTGGACATTATTGAAAGAAAACGATCGCAAAGATATGTAGAATGAATGAATAATGACCGGCGAACTAGGCTACTTTTTCAGCAAAAACATAGCCTATCCTAAAAGAAACGTTAAGCCTACATGACATATTATAATTTAGTCCTCTGTTTTGTAGGCTAAATCAGCATATTACCCTGGGTCATATTGGAAACGTACAGTAGCCTACTGTACCATAACGTATAGGATTATGCATGGTTTTAGCATAATCCTATAGGCCTAGAGGTCTTTCCTTCAAAAGGTAGGCCTACCCCATTGATTTCATTAAAACATATGCTAATGATATTGATGAGGGGGTGTTTACAAGGCGGATACCTAAAACCATCTGGCTGCGCACAAGTTGACGTTCATTTGTGATTTATAATGGGCACATCTGGAAGGGTGGTGTACGCACGTTTTTTTGTGCGTACGTTCGTTTTCTCTGAATCACACGTACGATCATTTCAGAAATTATCTAAGATCAAATGAAGGATGGTTTCTACGCAACCCTTTTATAAATGAGGCCCCTGCAGAGTCAGGCAGTTGGGTTTCAACGATTATCATCAATGACTGCTGAACAGAAGGCCCGTATACTCTATAGAGTGAACTTCTAATGGGTGAGTTACAGGCTGCTTTTTTTTAATGGAGTAGGCATATGTGAGGTGCACTTTCTGTGGAAGGCTATCTTACCGCTGCGCCACACTGTTAGGCTAAATTAAGCAATTGTGTGGTTATTGTGTAGGCCCACAAGTTCACGTTCATTTGTGATTTATAATTGGCACATCTGGGGCCTCATTTATAAAGCGTTCTTACGCACAGATTTTATCTTAGACCGTGCGTACCCATGCCAACGCTCAGATTTATAAAAACCGTCTTTGACGTGGAAAAGTGCTTATCTCCACGTCAGGTTCAAACTTGACGTACGACCATTTCCTTGTGGTAGGCCTAATGCCGGGGTACTGCAAGTAATCTGAGGTCTAAGTGCGATGCATTTTCAAAATTCCAAGACCAACGATCTCATGTCTTTCTTTACCATATCAATATCAGAAGATTTTTAAAGTCGTTTTTGGACGCAGCTTAATGTTTCATGTTTGGCATAAAACTGCTAATGAGAACTATAGCCCACTTAAGAAAGTGAAAAAACGAATAGCTTACTTATTTCATAATATCTAAAAAAACACCAAGACCTACAATAGAATGATTGAAACATTCTTACAGGTGATCTAGTATATTTAGTGTTCTCACCAATCTAATATTTGACCTACTATCATTACCTGAGGCCTCTGTTGCTGCCAGTTCAGAATTATTTTTTTAATTAATTAAAAATGATAAATAGATCTGTCTTAGGATAATATTATTGGCATCATCAAGTTCTATAAGAATGCAAATTCAGTAGACATCTGGTTTCTCCCTTATCATTATTGGTTAACTTTAAAATTGGTTTCAACAACTTTGCTTTTTTTTGCATTCAAAGTTGCATTGGTTGTTCATTAGTGTGTTCTGAGTATCATTCTGCTGTTTCTGCAGTACTGTATTAAAACAAAGAATGTTGATCAATATTGAATTGACAATTTATTTGTATTGACTGTTTTCAGAAATGATCTAAGATCAAATGAAGGATGGTTTCTACGCAACATTTTTATAAATGAGGCCCCTGGAAGAGTGGCATACGCACGGTTTTTTGTGCGTAGCCTACGTTCATTTTATCTGAATTACACGTACGATAATTTCAGAAATTCCACAAATTTGATATACTGTAATGTCAATTTGCAACGTTCTGTGTAACCTAAATGTATGTAGAACTAGGCCTACTGCCGACATCGAGCAATATGCCGTTTTAATTTGTAATGGCACTCGACCTTAATACAGCCATCCGTGCGCGTAGCTGGAAAAATGCTTAATGCTGGTAGGCCAGAGGTGGGTCGGTGAACACTCTTCCTCATCACTGATGATCAACATGGGTGCACTGTAGGGCTGTGTTCGGAGTCCTCTTTTGTTGTTTCATCATGGAGCATGTGGTGTGAGTACAGCATGTGCCAAGATAAGGTCAAAAAACACAGGAAAGTAAGTGTGTACTTACACTTACAGCAGTGCAATATCGAACAGCGATGTACTGTGTGTGCATGAGCCTGAAACATTGACCATGAGTATGGCAGGTGCCAAGAACCGGTCCAACACAAGAAAGTGAGTGTGTACTTACAGCAATACAACATCAACCAGTGATGCAGTAGTATATGCTGGACCTTGTAGGCCTACTATTGACTATGATGCGGTGTGTGTCAGTGTGGCATATGTGCCGAGAACAGTTTTAAAACACAAGAAAGTAAGTCCCCACTTATTGTACAATTGACAACATTTATCAGTGAATCGGTGTGTGAGTATGGCATGTGCCAAGAACAGTTCAACAACACAGGCAAAGTGAGTGTGTACGTACTTAAATACAATATTAACCAGCGATTTGTGTTTGTTGAAACCTCAACCTCAGCAGTGATCATCAACACGGGTGTACTGCAGGGCTGTGTTCTGAGTCCTCGTTTGTAGTCGCCACGTAGAACATGTAGTGTGAGTAAGACAGGTGCCAAGAACAGGTATAAATATAATACCAACCATGTTTGTGAGTGTGCCATAAGTGCCAAGAACAACAAAACAGGAAAAAAGTGAGTGTGTACGCACTAAAAATACAATACCAACCAGTGATGCACTTACTGCAATGTCAACCTGTGATGTAGTGTTTTGCACGACCCTGAAATATTGATGCAGTGCTTGTGGGTGTGGCATACGTGCCAAGAACAGTTTTAAAACACAGGCTAGTAAGTGTGCATACTGCAATATCAACCAGTGTGTGAGTAACACAAACAGCAGAGTAAACTTGATGTGTACGTAAAATGTGTGTGCAAAGAACAGTTCAAAACGACTGACAAAGTGAGTGTGTACGCATTAAAATACAACACCAATCAGTGATGCAATATCAACCAGTGTGTGAGTAACACAAACAGCAGAGTAAACTTGATGTGTACGTAAAATGTGTGTGCAAAGAACAGTTCAAAACGACTGACAAAGTGAGTGTGTACGCATTAAAATACAACACCAATCAGTGATGCAATGCTTGTGGGTGTGGCATACGTGCCAAGAACAGTTTAAAAACACAGGCTAGTAAGTGTGCACTTACTGCAATGTCAACCTCTGATGTAGTGTTTTGCACAACCCTGAAATATTGATGCAGAGCTTGTGGGTATGACATGTGCAAAGAACAGTTCAAAACGACTGGCAAAGTGAGTGTGTACGCACTAAAATACAACACCAATCAGTGATGCAGTGCAAGTGGGTGTGGCATACGTGCCAAGAACAGTTTAAAAACACAGGCTACAAAGACAACGAAATGCAGTTTGTGTCTAACCAGAACGGCAAAAAAGTGCAATGTAACACACAAAGTTTAGACAGGTGGTGCATAGGCAGAACAAGAAATATAGCACAGTGTAGACAGTAGTATGCAGTTGGTTTACAGAAGGTGGTTTAGAGTAATATAAATTAGATATAAATATGTGCAGTGTATTAGCAGTTATCTTATAAGAACAGAACAAATATGGCTATGTAATATGAACAATTTATGAACGTGTACAGATATGTGCAATGTAGTAGCAGTAACAATATAATAGTATTAAGAATAATATAAATATATGTAGTGTATTAACAGAATATGTTACAGAAAAATAGAATAAATATGGATATTCAGTATGAACCATATAGACAGATATGTACAGCTATGTGCAGTGTGGCAACAGTACTATTGTAGTGCAGAAACAGTAACATTATAAGTAGTAAGAATAAGTGTATTCTGCAGAATGGATAGTATGAAGAGCAGTAGAATATGTAAGTTTAATTAATACAAGTGTAAAAATACAACACAAGTGTAAAAATACAACACCAATCAGTGATGCAGTGCTTGTGGGTGTGGCATACGTGCCAAAAAAGAAACATGACTAAAGTGAGAGAAAATGATGCACTACTGACACTATAACCAGTAATGTGGTTTGTGAGTTTAGTGATATACCATACAACAACTTATGTGTTGCGTGAGTAAGGCATGTTCCTGTACTGCCCTAAAGAATTAACAAATGTTGCAGTGTGTGGGTAAGCCTGACCATGACAGAGGCATGCGCCAAGGTAAAACAAACAGCAGAGTAAACTTGATGCACTGACTAGTGCCACCATCATGTTTTTAACAATACCAGTACCTAGATTGTTGTGTGTACATATTGTGAATGTGGATCATACAGTGTGTTTTTTTAATGTTAAAAGTTGCACTTGTTGAATAAACTACTTTGAGAGGTGGATAAACTCTAATAAGAGGATAAACTCTACTTCTGAAATGTCTGAGGTGGATAAACTGCGTTTAGCCTCCACTACATCACTACCTAAAGTTAGCAAATCTACTTGAATACTGTTACCTACATCTTCACCAACGACAGCCGTTTTTTCTCTCTCTCTATTTATCATATCGAGCGCTTGAGCATACTGTAGCGCTCATCTTGCCTCCGAGCGCTACGGTGGACCAACATCAACTAGGGTTAGAGTTAGAAAATCTACTTGAATAGCACTACTGTATCCTCTTCCATCAAACCAGACAATACAAACAACATTATTTATACAGCATTATTAACAATATTTATTATTTATTTATTTACTATTAAGAAAAACGAAATGAGGTCTTCACGCTCAACAAACTATGCTACACTACGCACTAAGCCTATGCTTAATCGAAGTAATTCGTTATTTCATCACCATAAAATAATCAACAGATAAGATTCATGTGAACTCAACAACTATCACCACCACATATGTAGTACTATTTCCATTTCGGGCACTTAACCTATCTTGCTGCGTCAATTCACTGACAAGCCCCGAGTGGCAGCTCCCTCTCTTCCTCCATCAATTTACCTCAGACTGACAGCAACGCATAACGTTAACGAAAATCTCTAGTGCCAAAATCAGCGCCACAATTAATGCTTCAACATCGGAAAGTGAGTGCACATTCACTTGCCCTGTCTCATTTTATATGTAATTTGTTAACTTAAACACACATATTAACAGGTGTTAGTAAGGTGTCTCTATTAGGCTATTGAGCGCTTGAGCAGCTTTCGTCTCACCTCCGAGCGCACGTAAATTGGCAATTTAATCGGTTTCAGCTAAAAGGCGCACCATCATCAAGTAACGTTAACGTTACTAATTTAAGTTAGAAAAATACATATACTTAATTACTGTAGCCTACACCAAACCAGACAATAGAGACAAAAGTCTATCAACTGCTTAGACGAACGACACGCAGGACGTCTCCATCTACTATAGCAGCTATTTATGCTGCACCATGAATGAATTAATCGACCCTTTAGAGCCATGTAAACTCAACTACTAAAAGTCAATATCAATTAATTTTACCTCTAGGCCTACATCTGAAGCCTAACAAGGAGGGTAACTCATCTGAAGGCTTTCCCCATGTTTGCTACAATAGAGGGTACTTACCTTGAATAGGGTCGCACTGCTGTCTCTAGATAAACGGTCTTCACCTTCATCAATTTACCTCAGACTGACAATTTGACAGTACAAGTTACCTAAAGTTATCATGCATTGGTGACGACATCATTAAAATAACCAATTACCATCAGTTAATCTACAAAATGTGCTTGTTTCTGGGGAGAAAATACACTGTAGCAGTTGGTATCAAGAGACTCTCTTAGAGAGTATCCAATAGTATCAGATTGGCATAGAATGCCACTTTACCCACCAATCACAGACATATACTATCAGAGAATGGTCTGTATCTGGGGAGAGAAATGAGGGTTAGGAAGAAAATAAACGCATAAAGTAAGCCTGTCACCTATTAGAGCTACTAGCTACATTAGCAGCTAGCGAGTAAGACTACTATAACCTGCTGACTTACTGACATGAAAAAACAGACGTCGTGCTATATCTTTAACTCCTTTATTATCAAAACATTACAAACTTACATCTGTATAACTTGTACAAGTCTCTCAAGAGATATCTTCTTTCACGTAGCTCCTCCAAGATGTGCACACACATTTTTAAAAAGCGCGGCCAGGCAGCCACCACTGTAGGGGCGGAGTGGAGGTGCGTCATAGACAGTGGAGGTGACGTATTTCCGTTCTGGAGTGGAGCTCCACTCCCCATAGGTCTGCAGCCAGGTGCTCTTGATATGAGGCGGGAAAGTTTGATCCTGAGGTGTATATAAGGTAAGTTTTGCTAAGATAAAAATACTGACCTGCTTATTGTGTGCTTATACACTCGATGTAATGAGGTGAAATATGTGTGACAAGTATTTTTGAAGTTATTATAATATTTAGCTTTGTAGCATATTAGCGACAGTAGACCATAAGACTAATGCTAACCGCTAGCTAGCGCTATATAGAAAAACGCTTTTCAGGACGGCTTATCTAGGTAATCCTTTGTATTTTGCTTAGTTATTTTCAATAGTCTTTATACAGACACCATGGTGGGATACACCATGCTGGGATATGAATACAAAAGCTATTTATTTTTATGCAGATCCGAATGAAACCATCCGTGTTTTACGGCAAGCGCGTAATCGCGCAACCTCACGTCAGAGCTCCCCCGGAGGACAGTGAGGATAGTTGTCTCAGCGATAGTGCAGTAGAGGGTGACAATTTTTCGGGACTCCCGCGGGTCACGGTATTCCCGCGGGTTTCCCGCAGTACGGGAGTAAATTTCACTGTTGGTAACGTGATTGGGACGGGACAGGAAATAATAAACGGGAGCTGGCGGGAAGCCAAAAATTAGGCAGTGCATGCAGTTAGTGCGCCCAAAGACGTGAGACATTTCGTTTTAGAAAAGATAACCAATTACAACCCACAATACGTTTGTTGTTGATTGGTAGCCTATCAGAGCAAGACAAGCAGCTGCCCAGTTCACAATCAATCAGCTTCAGATAGGCCCTAATATAAGGCAAATGGATGCAAAGAAACAGTTACAGGCGAAAGTGTCAGCAAAGGACAGCTCTATTCAATTGCACGAGCTGTCCGGGAAAGCGGATCTCGTTGTTTAATGTGTCATGCAATGTTGGGGCATGGCACCTCAACGATCGCATTCCTCAATATATTTAGTAAGGGATAATGTATAGAACGCCGGTCATTGTCGGGAGATAGGTCCCGACAGGGCGAACCGGACCCCGACGCGCAGCAAAACGACACAATAAACTCCCCACGATATGACTCTTTAGCCTACATAGCCTAGGCTATAGCCTATTTGTTTCATCATGGCTTTTGCTGAGAAACAAATAGTTCGCAACAACACACGCTGAACTTGAATCAAACATTCTTTAGAACACAGCTGATCAACCGTCTGCTTTCACTTTTGAATAAAGTTCCAATCCTTGCGTAGTGATATGAAAGAATTGACTTAGAAGCACAAAGACCATTTTCCTTGACAGCGGTCTGTTATACTTAGCAACGGTCTGTTATTCAGAATTAGCAGACCGCCGAACGTTGGGAAGGCCCATTCAAGTGAATGGAGCATTCTGCAGCACTATGAAGAGCCGTGTAATAAGCCTATATATCGCATAACCTGGCGGAACGCAAAAAATAGTTTTGTTTACTCATAGCAACAACGTTGCTATGCTTCGCTGGTTTAACGTGATGAGAACGGTGCAAACTTAACTGATGGGATGAGATCTATGAAATGATTTAAGCATAGCCTACAGCAAAGTACTGTAAAATATGTAATTTTAATGTAGCCCAAAATGATCGGCTATTAAAGAAAAGTTAGACAAGGCTTTCTGCCCTACCAAAATGTAGCCTATGGTCACCGCACGGAACTGTACACACTAAAAAATACTGGGTTATTTTCTCAACCCAAACGTTGGGTTGAGGCTGTCAGGGCATTTTGTGGGGTTGTTTTTACTCATGTTGGGTTATTTTCTGTAACCCAGCTTGTTGGGTTGATAGTTTAGGACAGCGCCCCTCCTCTCTCCCACCTGACGTGGAGTACACTACCCAGCACCTGGGTGACTTTAACACAGCTGCATAGTTATTTGAGAGTTCGAAAAAACATCGTTATTCTTCCAACCGTCCAGTCCACCAGCTGTCAGCATGCAATGGAAATCAGGCGATTTCGTAAGGTATGTATCTTTAACTTTTTTTTAAATGTTTTATCCAGACTGATTTTAAAAGTCCACCCAGAGATGTAGAAGCTACCCTTCATGATATGAATGGATATTCTGCCTGCCAATTTCGTTCAGCCTCAAACAGGTTAACAATTGTGTCATTCATGCTAACTAACGTTAGCTAACATTAACTTACAATTACTGTTCATGTTAAATATACACAAAGACAGACTCATAAAAACATAGTTCTTTGTTCACTGGGTATGAACTGCTGACAGAAACAAAACGAACTTTTACAACGAACTAAAATGAGCATACCAAGCTGGTTGACATTAGCAGACCATATAGCTAGCATCAATGCTAATTAAATATGCTTCATGGTGGTTGTAGCCTAGACTATGGTTGCAGCTAACGTTTGTCAGCTAATATTAGCCAACACAGTTGAAGGTAATGTTAGTCTCTTCACAAGCCACACATACGGTAATAATAATGGCAAACAACATCTTATTAATTTATTCAGGGTAGCTTCATATCATAGCCATGTAACTTAACGTTACTGGGTGTTTTTGGTTGTAGCAGAGAAGACGGGCTCTGGTTGTAGTAGCACTATCAGACAGTCATTTAGATAACGTTAGCATCTAGAACTAGAAGCTACAAGTTATTATAACTGCACAGGTGGTCATGGTTTCCAAGTGTGTTGCGCTAATATTTTGTCTCCTGGTGGATTTGTAATGTTTGTCAACATCATTCAATGATAATGGTTCATGAAAATCTTGAGATAAAGTTCTGTAAATAACAGTGATTAATGCACTCTTTTTTTTTTTTCTTTGATTCACAGGGGTGATCCCCAAAACGGACGGTGGAATCTGCCTGCCTTCATGGAAGTATCACAAGCTTTTTCCTATCTGTTCAAAAAATAAACTGCCAAATAAATAAATGTCGAACTGTATTATTTCATTGCATGGCTATTGTTGCCCATTGGATGGATTTTAAAACATTATATTGTAACATTAATGATTTGCAAACATTTATTTGAATTATTATCAATTAATAGTGATTGGATTAAGGAGAAAAATAAGATACTTAGAATAACCCATAAATTAGGTCAGCATAACCCAGAGATGACAGTGAAAATAATATAAATCCTGGGTTGTATAAAATAGCCTACCCAACAATTATGTAGGTTTAACCTAACAGTTTTGTTACGATAACCCAATGTTTGGGTTAGACTATCAACCCAACTCATTGGGTTAACCGAACAACCCAATTTTCGGGGCTAATATAACTCAGTGCTGGGCTCGACCACTATTTACCCAGTGGATGGGTTGAAATTGGGTTGTTTTTAACCCAATGTTTTTTAGAGTGTAGCCTAACAGTCGGATAACTTTAGACATCAACATATATAGGGAGTGGGACGGGATTCGGGAGTCTTTCTCTCGGGATTTTGCGGGACAGAATTTTTTTGGGGGGGCTGTCACGTGATCGGGATATGACGGGAGTATTTGTGCGGGCTCGGGATGGGACGGGAGTGAAAATTGCTTCCCGTGTCACCCTCTATAGTGCAGGCAGCGATGAGGAATATGTTCCCAAGCCAGGTGATGAAGAGAGCAACAGTGAGAGCGACAGGAGCAGCAGTGATGAGGAAAATGTTGTCAAGCCAGGTGAATCAGGATTCAAAATTAACACCAGCACCAGCCAAATTTTTATGATAGATAGATAGATAAATACTTAATTGATCCCCAAGGGGAAATTCAGGGGGCTCAGTAGCATACAGACATCACACACAACATGCACTTACAGCGAATGGTAAATATAAGTATAAGTATAAACATATAACCAAACTCCACTGTCCAATAGAGACAGGAGATAAGGAAAAAATTATGTTGGCTGGTACTAGATTTTAGACTGAAATGCTGATTTCCTATTGAATGGCTAGTGAATTTCACCAGTTTATCCATAGATTATCTATAGATTTTCACATTTCTAAAAGTTAATTTTGACCCCTGCAGGTGATGGTGAGCGCAGTAGCGAGAGCGACAGGAGCAGCAGTGAGGAGGAGGTTCAAGACCAAGATGCGGGCGATGCGGGCAGGGATGAAGAGAGCAACAGGAGCAGCAGTGATGAGGAGGTTGATAGCACCAGTGCCCAAGCTGCAAGAAAGAAACAAAAGAGACCAAACAAAGACAAAGTGGCGTGGAAGACGGTGAAACAGACTCAGAGCTCTTCAAAAAATGTGCCAGTGTGGCAAGGTGCTCTCCCAGACAGTGACTCAATCAAACAGCCTGTTGATTATTTCAGACAGTTTTTTGACACTGAACTTTTGGCTCTTATTGTCAATCAGAGCAATCTGTACTGCACACAAGAAAATCCAAACCATGCCTTGAAATTAGATCAAAAAGAATTGGAGCAGTTCATTGGAACTGTTTTATACATGAGTGTTATCCGCTTACCTCGCTCTAGGATCTACTGGTCTAATGCATGTCGCAAGGATTAAAGTTCTCCGTCATAGGACGGATTTCCGTCAATTTGATTTTAGAAATGTCATATTTGAGATCGATGCAGATCCGATGAGAAAAAAAATAGGAGGGGGGGGGACTGTCACCTTTGCTTTTCCTTTTTTAAGGCAACTACAAATATTAGGTAAATGTTTAAAGACCTAATAGTGTTCTTGAGAACTTTCTGTGTCTCAATCCGTGACCGCTCAAGAAGATACGTCCTATATGGCCTACGTCAGCCATGAGTTTCGCTTTGTATGTTGTAGCTACACACTTGTCTCGGGCGTTTGCTTAAAAAAAAGAACACGTATGGAGGACTATAACGGTCTAAAAGTTGGATTATAGTGACACAATCGAGACAGCTGATGAGGTTGGCCAATCCGTTTAACTTTTTTGGATATGATATTGTGAGCTCTATGTGCGAATTCGGACGCTTTGTTCTTTCCGTGCATCAATGTAGACACTTACTATCGCGAACTCTTGTCAGGGGAGGTCATTCATTTTGGGTGTCACCTATGACTTGAACAGATAGCCTGCTATGCCACCCGATGTAGGCTACTATTATTGTTACAGTTTTTAATCAATGCAACTAACATTATGTGTAAAGCGACGCAATATAAACCGTAGCCTATGCAATTTATTATCCCGTCTGTTATGACATAGGCTACAACAATGTTTTTCACAATTTGCGACGGAAGGTTTTGACTGAGCGTGTCGAGTAAGGGGGTCAGTCGTGTTTGTGACGCACAGACAGCCTTGTAGCCTATTTTGCTTAGGCCTCACTTTTAACGACAATAGGTTGTGAGTGTATGTTGACAAAAAATAACCATACAATTAAAATAGTCAACTTAAAACTTTGCTATAAAATATTATTAATTTATAGCACAAAACCATAACCAGTGGGCCTACCAGAACCTCGCATATTAGCGTCATGATTTGTGTGCGTCTATTTGGCAAGGCCACTAGCTGTCATGGATGCGTTGTTGCTAAAGGAAGGCAGGTGTCAAAAGTTAAAAAATAAATGCAGATGGGCAGCTGATGAAAACGGGGGAGAACTAACAAGCCATGGTGTAAAGAAATTAAAGTGCCAGGAGTTTGCTTTTGCGCGGTTCGCTGCAAGAAAATTGTTTATGGATGCAATAGGAAAACGTTTTAGCACGCCACCAATCAGAAGACCGCCATAAGGTTAACGTTCGTGCACTTCAGGACATCTTCCCTACCTGGTGCAACTAGCCACCACGACAGATGTAGGCTACGTTTATCTATGGCTGACCGTTTTTACGTTTAGAAAGTAGGCTATGCATGTTCTTTCATAGCGCAACACGACCTGTCCTTAACCATATCGCAACCTCTTGTCAACCTTATACAATCTGTTGCTGAAGACAAAAGCGCCGTCTCCAGATTGTCGTTACAAATGCGCAGACCTCCTGCATGAGCACACACAGTATTGCTGCTCATTGGAAAACTGAGTTGTCTGTAAAACTCAAAATTACCATGTTTTCATTAAATGCGGATGAGGCAACAAATGGAAATATGAACAATATCTAGAATGTTCTGATTTGTTACTTTGATGAGGAAATGGGAAGTCTTGCAAACTTGATTTTATAGATTTTACTTGGTGTTGAATTGCATATTAACAAGAAAAAAATCTCCCCTTTAAACACTTTTGGCCTGAAGTAATTAAATAAGAGTGTGTTAAAGCCTTTCTACAATATTGCTGCAGTAGAAAAGAACAGCAATGGCTAATCAGCAATGGTCAGGGATGGTACTAAAATATATTTTTGTTCATCAGGAAAACTCAATCTCAATCAATTACACTCTCAATTCGCCTTATTCACATGGCGGCCATTGGCGGCTAAAACGAGGCTACAGGGTACACAAACCATAGGATTGTTATGTTCTATGCATTCACCTGTAGGTGGCATTAATTATATAGTAAGTGTACCCTGTAGCCTCGTTTTGGTTTAAACAATGGCCGCTGTGTGAATAAGGCGAATACTCCCTTTACTTTGCTGTTTGCATCTTTTTGTACATTAAAAACCAATAGGTCGCGACCGCAAAAGGGGTGCTATCTCTATAGGTAGATATGAACAACGTATGACTTATGGCCTGAAAAAAGTTCAGTCAAACGATTTTTTTTCACTTTAATCCCTGATGTCGTGTAGAGCAGGTGGCTGATGTGATGCCCCGCGACAGGTGGGAAAAATTAAACATTTCATTCATTTGAATGACAACACGGCACCCAACAACAGTGACAGGCTGTTCAAAATTAGGCCACTAATTGATTCCCTGCTCCCCAAATTCCAAGCTCTGCCTCAAGATCAGATGCTGTCTATTGACGAACAAATGGTGCCATTCAAAGGAAGATCTGTTCTAAAACAGTACATCCCCAAAAAGCCGTACAAATGGGGATACAAAATCTTTGTTTTGTGTGACACAAGAGGCCTGGTGCACTCGTTTGATATTTATGCAGGGAAATCTGATCCTCCACCAGGTTCACAAGACATCGGGGCAAGCGGGAACGTCGTGCTAAAACTTGCACAAGTTATTCAAGGCTCTGTCAACCACCTGCTATACTTTGATAACTGGTTTTCCTCGCTCGATTTGTTCGTAGCTCTTGCAAACAGGGGGATTCCAGCCCTTGGCACTGTGCGTCAAAATCGCCTGCGAGGCTGCAGTTTCAGCGAAGACTAAAAGCTCAAAAAGAAGGGAAGAGGGACATTTGAAGAGCAACAGGCTGTTGTTGACCGTGTGGAGGTTAGGGCTGTCAAATGGTTTGACAACAGAGGAGTGATTGTTGCCAGCACTTTTGCAAGTGCCCAGCCTGTTTCCTTCACAGAGAGGTGGGACAGAAAGCAATAGAGGAAAGTGTCTGTGGAATGTCCTAGCATCATCACCCTCTATAACAAGTTCATGGGTGGTGTTGATGCACTTGATGCCCTAATCGCCTACTACCGCATCCACATCAGGTCTAAGAAGTACTACCACCGATTCTTCTTTCACTTCGTGGACATGGTGGTTGCCAACGGCTGGTTGCTCTATCGGCGTGATTGTGACAATATGAATGTTCCACGGAAGAAGCAGAAGGACTTGCTGGCTTTCAAGCTTTCCATTGCACAGGCCCTCTGCATGCAAGGCAAAGATCTGTCGGCCAAAAAGAGGGGGCGGCCTTCATCTGACGTGGAGCGAGAATTCCAGAAGAAGCAGCGCAGGGGACCAACTAAGGCTATTCCCACACAAGATGTCCGTGCTGATGCTGTGGGTCACTGGCCGCAAATCGACAGTGTGCGGCAACGCTGCAAACTCCCTACGTGCTCGGGCCACACTAGCATCAAGTGTACAAAATGTGATGTTCACCTGTGCCTAAACAAAAACAAAAACTGCTTCTGTGCATTCCATGAGTGAGAAAAACACATATACACTCACGCACTCATGAGTTATGTTACGCATGCATGAGTTATGTTGTTATGTTACATTGTTTGTTTACATTGTTGTGCGTGTGTGAGTGCGTGCGTGCATGCGTGAGCGTGTGTATGAGTGTGTGTATGTATGTATGCATGTGTGTCCAGGTGTGCGTGAATGTGTGCGTGTGTGTTTGTATGTATGCATGTGTGTGAGTGCGTGCGTGCATGCGTGAGCGTGTGTATGAGTGTGTGTATGTATGTATGCATGTGTGTCCACGTGTGCGTGAATGTGTGCGTGTGTGTTTGTATGTATGCATGTGTGTGCATGCGTGCGTGAGTGTGTGTATGTATGTATGTATGCATGTGTGTCCACGTGTGCGTGAATGCGTGTGTGTGTGTGTGTGGTGAGGTTAACCCTTGGGCTACCCATGAGGTGTTTCACGGCCCCTGCTCCTTAAATAATTAAAGAGTGGAGTAGTATTGTTATGTTACATTGTTACATTGTTATATTACACAGAACTGCTTCTGTGCATTCCCTCTCATTCTTTTAGGTTCAGCAACATACATTTGAAAACTTAATTTACATTTGAAATGAATCTACCATTCAAATGAATGCAATGTTTCCTATAGCCTTAACAGTAACGTTTGTATATTGTGTTGGTGACATGAAAGTGGTCATAATTCTTATTATTTAATACCTGCTGTTGTAGATTTATATAAATAGGGGTGAATAAATAAAACATTGTTTTTTCACTGTTATATTACTGTGTTATTGTTATCTTATTATTGGCCATTATGCCTGCTGTTGCAAATTTGCAACATACCAAATTGAACCCAAATTGACCATTATGCCTGTTGTCGCAAATTTGCAACATACCAAAATTTCTATTTATTCTTTGTGCAAAAGTGAAATTAATAATCTCAACATTATTTACCATCTACTTAAAGGCAAAAACACACATAAAACATTTTTTTATATACAGCTATATAAATTCAGGCGTGAAAACATGATAAGCGTTTGTCCAGCGTGGCTCGTTGGTCTAGGTATGATTCTCGCTTACGGTGCGAGAGGTCCTGGGTTCAAATCCCGGACGAGCCCTTCCCCACGCAAATATTTGTCATTATCATGTGCTTGTGTCAGCACTGTCTCACCTTTGCTGTACAGCATATAGCCGGCAGCTTTTCTGCAACTAAACACCACCACACCTCCCTTTCCTTTCAGATAAATATTGCTGCACAGAAGGCTCGACATAAGCTTTTGAGCAGCGTGGCTCGTTGGTCTAGGGGTATGATTCTCGCTTAGGGTGCGAGAGGTCCCGGGTTCAAATCCCAGACGAGCCCTTTCCTACACAACTTTCTGTCAGTATCATGTGTTTGTGTCAGCACTGTCTCTCCTTTGCTGTACAGCATGTAGCCGGCAGCTTTTCTGCAACTTAACACCACCCGACCTGCCTTTCCTTTCAGCTAAATATTGCTGCACAGAAGGCTCGACATAAGCGTTTGAGCAGCGTAGCTCGTTGGTCTAAGGGTATGATTTTCGCTTAGGGTGCGAGAGGTCCCGGGTAACTGGCATCTTTAACCCTTAGAACCCGATTGACGCAAAGTGCGTCAAAAAACACACCCTTCATTCTCTGTTACATTGCTCCGCGACTGTTTATCGCAACGAGATGAAACCTTTATTGCATGACAGAGAAGAAGTGCTTTCCAAAGAGACTACGCACTGTACGATCAAGTATGAAAATTTAAAAAAATCATGAAATTAAATCAAATTGCATCAAATTTACAGTCTATACTTCTCTGCGTTCACCTGCGCACCCAGTGATCGCATAGATATGGCAAGCATATCAGATGAAAGAGGAGAAACAGGGGCCTCATTTATAAAAGGGTTACGTAGAAACCATCCTTCATTTGATCTTTTTTTTTTCATTTCTGAAATGATCGTACGAGTGATTCAGAGAAAACGAACGTACGCACAAAAAAACGTGCCTACGCCACCCTTCCAGATGTGCCCATTATAAATCACAAATGAACGTCAACTTGTGCGTAGCCGGATGGTTTTAGGTCTCCGCCTTGTAAACATCCCCTCATCAATATCATTAGCATATGTTTTAATGAAATCAATGGCCTAAAAGCTGTAGCCTATGTAAAATTATATATTGAAAACATTGTATAGGCCTAGCCTATGCCATCTGATGTTAACTAGCCTATATGCGTCAGTTCGAATAGCTTAACTAATTATGTTTTTTCCAGCAAAGCTTTCTGGAAAGAGATCGTATGCATCCATGTCCATTGTCCTCTGCTCGCTTTCATTCCTTTTGCTTGCAGTAATGTGAATAATCAACCTTTAGTAGCCTATATTTAGGCCTACTTTGTAGAAAAAAAAATTGGGTAGGCCTACTTTATGAAGGAAAGACCTAGGCCTACAGCATAATCCTGTACGTTATGGTACAGTAGGCTACTGTACGTTTCCAATATGACCCAGGGTAATATGCTGATTTAGTCTACAAAACAGAGGACTAAATTAAGAATATGTCATGTAGGCTTAACGTTTCTTTTAGGATATGTTTTTGCTGAAAAAGTACCCTAGTTCGCCGGTCATTATTCATTCATTCTGCATATCTTTGCTATCGTTTTCTTTCAATAATGTCCAATGGCTTAAACATTGTTCTTTATTGTTTGCTTTAGGCCTACCTTTATATGTTAGCCTACATTATTCAACTCACGTACTGTCATCTGATATTGGGCACTGCCAGTCAAAAAAAGCAAACAGGTGCGCGCTCTGCACCTCTTTACGCAACTCCGACGCAACACTAGATATGAAGATGCCTTGCTTTCAGAAGATAACTTCCGTCCCTTGGTTGTGTAGGCTATATATGATATAAAATATCTATAGCCTACATTGTATAGCTTACATTCAATATTACCTTTCTGTTACGAAGCTGGGAATAGGCCTATGAGCGCAAATTAGGATGTAGTGGAGGCTAAACGCGAGTAAACGCAGTTTATCCACCTCTGAAATATCATAAATAGAGTTTAGGCCTACCCACCTCTTATTAGAGTTTATCCACCTCTCAAAAAAGTTTATTCACTTTTAACATTCAAAACTGTATGATCAAATACTATCCTATATTCCCAATACTGCACAATAACCTCCAACATTATCAAACTGTTCGAATGCCTTTTTGAATGCCTTCCTCTCCTAAACGAGGGCAATTGGACATTTGACGGTCAATATTAGATTGGTGAAAACACTAAATATACTAGATCACCTGTAAAAATGTTTCAATTATTCTATCGTAGGTCTTGGTGTGTTTTTTTTGGATATTGTGAAATAAGTAAGCTATAGGCCTACGTCTTTTCACTTTCTTAAGTGGGCTATAGTTCTCATTAGCAGTTTTATGCCAAACCATGAAACAATAAGCTGCGTCCAAAAACGTCTTTAAAAATCTTCTGATATTGATCATGCATATGGCAAAGAAAGACATGAGATCGTTGGTCTTGGAATTTTGAAAATGCATCGCACTTAGACCTCAGATTACTTGCAGTACGCCGGCATTACCACAAGGAAATGGTCGTACGTCAAGTTTGAACCTGACGTGGAGATAAGCACTTTTCCACGTCAAAGACGGTTTTTATAAATCCGAGCGTTGGCATGGATTTGAGCGCACCGTCTAAGATCAAATCTGTGCGTAAGAACGCTTTATAAATGAGGCCCCAGGGCTATCCATTGGTACCATGGATATCGATATTTCTGGCTTATAAAAACAGACGAAGTGACTGCAAAATATTAACGTCATGTACACAAACCAACGCTGCACACCCATTACTCTCGGAGTAATTACTTGCGGACCCGTGATCGGATATATATGCCACGTATGTTAGATGAAAGAGGAGACACAGCGCTATCATTTGATACCAAATACATCCTTCTGGGTTATAAAACAGAGGAAGTGACAGCAAAATAATAACTTCATATAGCTGGACTTACCCCATGTTTTTGTCTGTTTTAGTGGCAAAGCATGTTTATAATCCAACGCTATCGTGTGTTTCTCTATGGCAAAACATGTTCATAATCCGGTTTTGAGATCCTAGCAAATTCCTGCATGGCATCCAATTCAAGGCTCACATTGCATCCCAATTTGTTCAACAAAGAAACACCTTTTTTGCCTTTACCTTGTTCATGGCAATGCAGTAAAAAGTTGAGAATCATCATGAGTGCATACACCATAGTCACACATGCTAACAGGCAAACTTGGGTCAAGTCAGGTCAGATCAGTTCGTGTCACAGATATGGAGCACAGAATGGTCATTTTTCATCGCTAAATAAAAAATGGCATTTATTTCCGTAAATCACACACCACATATTTCTGTAAATTGCTCAGCCCCAGAATATCCCTCCAACATGGCAATTATATTGCCCGTTTCAGGACAGTCTGCCCTACACACACATGAAATGCATGTAGAGCTATGAGCTAGCTGTGGTGAGATACAGGTCAAAATATAAGAATTTTTATAATATGATTTTTATATTTTAATTCTTTAAAAATCAAAATAAAATCAATGCTAGTACTAATGCATGTCATGATTAGCTGGCAGATCTGGATAGCCTAGACTCTGCTGAAAAAAAACAATATATAATATGTGTGTGTGGCACTTACAATGACCAGAATAAATCCTTATGAATAAAGGTAGTGAAAATGCCCTAAAAACAGCTTAGGGTTCTAAGGGTTAACTTTACTGTACATCTTTCTCTAGGCCAGGGGTCTCAAACTCAAATGAGCTGGGGGCCAATTCTGCCAACGTCATCTGATTGGAGGGCCGGCTATTTCTGAAAATGCAATGTTCTTTTTTTCAAATACCACACAAAACTGCAAACAGAAAGTGCAAGTGTTTTATCTAGTTTTAGACACCTGTGCTAGCAACCTTAGCTTATAAATAAAATAATGATAAAATAAATATTAATACAAATTATAAAACAAATGAAAAGCATAAAAACAGGTATGTGTGTGTTTCACACCAAATAAAAATATTTTCCTCTCATAACTTTTTTAAACCTGGCAAACTAAGAAAGCAACACCATTGGATTTTTATATCAAAATTTCAAAAGGCCATGGCTTGAAAGTGGTCAGAGATAAAGTCCTACTGTAAATGTAAAAATCTTTAAGTAAAACAAAAGTTTATGAAGGGGGTAAATTTACCCATCTAATTTGCCACTGGATGGCAAGCACCTCAAATTATGCACCTTTCAGTAAATACTGGATGAACATATTTGAGCAGGTTTACTTTCCTTTTTTCAAATTACCCACATAACAAATTAACAGGAAAACACCTACGATGTATACCAACACCTAAGATGTATATGGTTTCTAAACCACAAGGCCTACAATAAAGTATTCTGGTCAAATCAGTTCCTATCGCGGGTAATCTGAGTACCCAGAAGTTCGCATCATATTGCGGGTGATTTTGTAGTTTAGAGCCCTATTTCTACTAGCCCTGCTGTCTGTACCACGTCCATTACGGACACTATCATCACGATTACCACTGCAACCTCCAAGCTATGTTGGGCAGAGGGTCGAAATAAGCATTGTTTGCTTAGTGAACACCGTCGTATACACGCAGACGCACCTCCATTCAATAGACGATCGATCATAATCTCCAAAAGGATATTCTCCTTCAGATTTAAAATAGGTGAATGACATAGCCTACCTAAGACTTCATCACACGTAAACGTTTTTCAACATTAGGTGTAGGCCTATTTCTGCTTAATTTCTGCTTCAATTTATGCAACACTATGGCCTGCATCGCTTCCGCGTCATTACAAATGCACGTCTTTGTGTTTCTCGCTAATACAAGTATTTCCTGAAAACTTTGCGCAGCGATATTGGGTTTGAATGAAGCTCTGGATTAGGGGCGTGTCTAGATTTCTAGGCTAGCTCTGGATGTCTAGCACATAGTGGAGCAGAGTACAAATGAGATTTGTCACCGTACTTGGAACTATCGTCTATTTTAATCAGTATCGTTGTTTGTCGCAATTAAAAAGTCTCAAGGGCCGGATTACATTATTATTTTGACATACGTCGCGGGCCGGAATCGGGCCGGATGCGGGCCGGATTTGGCCCGCGGGCCGGGTGTTTGAGACCCCTGCTCTAGGCCTATAGTAGTAGTATTTTCAGTAACCATATGTTCTTTTATCTACAATCATAATCTGTTTATTATTACAGTGCATGAAAATGCACTGTACTGTTCTTCCTAGGCAACAACTTCTTATTACAGTGCATGAAAATGCACTGTACTGTTCTTCCTAGGCAACTTCTTCTTATTATTATTACAGTGCATGAAAATGCACTGTACTGTTCTTCCTAGGCAACTTCTTCTTATTATTATTATTCCGCTTACCACTTTTTCTAGACGCAATTTCTCTTGAACAGTTTAACTTAGAAACTTCATTCAAACTTTGTAACGTAGGTCTTCAAACAGATCGGGTTGCTATATCTTTTCAACTTTGAAACTTTTATACTTTTTAAACTATTAAAGAAAAACTTTTTAAAAATCCCCATAGACTTAACATTGCCGATTATGACATCATAATACGGCCATTAAGCAATTAGAATCCTATGGCAGGTGTTCAGGCCACCTGGATCTCAACTGCCAGTCTCAGGCTTTAAGCATACAAACTGGCCCTATTAAGACTACACATCCTGTTAAACTGCTTCCTCTGCCAAAAACTGTTTCAAAATAAAAGTCCTCACTACAATATTTCACTGTTAAACAATTTAACCCTTTAAACTACTGAACTTTTTAACTGATTAGGCATTGTAACTGTTACTTGTCATCAACTATGACTCCTACCCACTGTAGCTAGTTCACATGGTTAGTATAGTTAGCATGCTAGCATGTTAGCATGCTAGTTAGCATTTTTAGCAAAATTATTAAAAATGATTAGCTAAGTTAGCTAAGTCACATGGTTAGCATAGTTAGCATGCTAGCATGCTAGTTAGCATGTTTAGCAAAACTGTTAAAAATGATTAGCTAAGTTAGCTAAGTCACATGGTTAGCATAGTTAGCATGCTAGCATGTTAACATGCTAGTTAGCATTTTTAGCAAAACTGCTAAAAATGATTAGTTAAGTTAGCTAAGTAACATGGTTAGTATAGTTAGCATGCTAACATGTTAGCATGCTAGTTAGCATTTTTAGCAAAACTACTAAAAATGATTAGCTGTTAGCTAAGTAACATGGTTAGCATTGTTAGCATGCTAACATGTTAGCATGCTAGTTAGCATTTTTAACAAAACTGCTAAAAATGATTAGCTAGGTTAGCTAAGTAACATGGTTAGCATAGTTAACATGTTAGTTAGCATAGTTAGCATAACTACTAAAAATGATTAGCTAAGTTAGCTAAGTAACATGGTTAACATAGTTAGCATGCTAACATTGTTAGCATAGTTAGCATGTTTAGCAAAACTGCTAGAAAATGTTAGTTAAGTTAGCTAAGTAACATGGTTAGCATGCTAGCATTGCTAGCACTGCTATAAAACATTAGCTAAGTAACATGGTTAACAGAATAAAAAATCTTAGCATAACTGCTAGCAAACATTAGAGCCGTTCAAACTTTCAGTTATCGTCAAATATCTACCTATACACAGCCATTAAACTATTTGAATATCAACATTCATTAAACTGCTAGAAAACGTTAGCTAAGTAACATGGTTAGCAGGTTAGCATTGCTAGCACTGCTATAAAACATTAGCTAAGTAGCATGGTTAGCATAGTTAAAAATCTTAGCATAACTGATAGCAAACATTAGAGCCATTCCAACTTTCAGTTATCGTCAAATATCTACCTATACACAGCCATTAAACTATTTGAATATCAACATTCATTCAACTTCCAGTCTGTCAACAACTTTTAAACTATTTACCTTCAACTTTTAAACGGTCTACTTTTAAACTATCATTAAACTATCTATTAAACTAGCTGTCTATCAACAACTTTTAAACTATCTACATTCAACTTTTAAACAGTACTTTTAAACTATCAACTTTTATTAAGCTATGCAACCACCATGTCTATCCTAGCATCACCGTAGTAACCATCTCTGTATTATCCGTTTTAACTATACATGATATTTTACATCACAACTTTAGCATTTTCATGCACTGGTAATTCCTTGGAATTGCATTTCTAGTTATTATTATTCCGCTTACCACTTTTTCCGTACGCTATTTCTCTTGAACAGTTTAACTTAGAAACTTCATTCAAACTTTGTAACGTAGGTATTCAAACGGACGAAGCTGCTATGTCTTTTCAACTTTGAAACTTTTATACTTTTTAAACTATATAAGAAAAACTTTTTAAAAATCCCCATAGACTTAACATTGCCGATTGTGACATCATAATACGGCCGTTAAGCAATTAGAATCCTATGGCAGGTGTTCAGGCCACCTGCAGCCTCAGGCTTTAAGCATACAATCTGGGTCAATTAAGACTACACATCCTATTCAACTGTTTCCTCTGCCCAAAACTGTTTCAAAATAAAAGTCCTCACTACAATAATCCACTGTTAAACAATGTAACCCATTAAACTACTGAACTTTTTACATTCGACTTTTAAACGGTCTACTTTTAAACTATCATTAAACTATCTATCTATTAAACTAGCTGTCTATCAACAACTTTTAAACTATATACATTCACTAGCTGTCTATCAACAACTTTTAACTTGTCATCAACTATGTCAACACTTTTTATCAACTATGACTCCTACCCACTGTAGCTAGTTAGCATGGTTAACAAAATTAGCATGTTAGCATTGTTAGCATTTTTAACAAAACTGCTAAAAATGATTAGCTAGGTTAGCTAAGTCACATGGTTAGCATAGTTAGCATGCTAACATGTTAGTTAGCAAAACTGCTAAAAATGATTAGCTAAGTTAGCTAAGTAACATGGTTAGCATAGTTAGCATGCTAACATGCTAGTTAGCATTTTTAGCAAAACTGCTAAAAATGATTAGCTAAGTTAGCTAAGTAACATGGTTAACATAGTTAGCATGTTAGCATGTTAGTTAGCATTTTTAGCAAAACTGCAAAAAATGATTAGCTAGGTTAGCTAAGTAATATGGTTAGCATAGTTAGCATGCTAGCACACTAGTTAGCATAGTTAGCATAACTACTAAAATGATAAGCTTGGTTAGCTAAGTCACATGGTTAACATAGTTAGCATGTTAGCATTGCTAACATAGTTAGCATGTTTAACAAAACTGCTAGAAAATATTAGTTAAGTTAGCTAAGTAACATGGTTAGCATGTTAGCATTGCTAGCACTGCTATAAAACATTAGCTAAGTAGCATGGTTAGCAGAATTAAAAATCTTAGCATAACTGCTAGCAAACATTAGAGCCATTAAAACTTTCAGTTATCGTCAAATATCTACCTATACACAGCCATTAAACTATTTGAATATCAACATTCATTCAACTTTCTGTCTGTCAACAACTTTTAAACTATTTACCTTCAACTTTTAAATGGTCTACTTTTAAACTATCATTAAACTATCTATTGTCTAGCTGTCTATCAACAACTAAACTATCTACTGTCTATCAACAACTTTTAAACTATCTACATTCAGCTTTTAAACAGTCTACTTTTAAACTATCAACTTTTATTAAGCTATGCAACCACCATGTCTATCCTAGCATCACCGTAGTAACCATCTCTGTATTATCTGTTTTAATTATACATGATATTTTACATCACAACTTTAGCATTTTCATGCACTGGTAATTCCTTGGAATTGCATTTCTAGTTATTATTATTATTATTATTATTTTGTATTTTCATTTATTTTGTTTTTATTTTTTGTCATTTATATCTTTGCTTTTATTACTGTATTTATTTTATTTCTGAGCACCTTGGGTCAATTATATTGCGTTAAGTGTGCTATATAAATAAATGTGACTTGACTTAAACCAAAGTCCTTTTAGGAAAGTCCCTCCACTCGGCGGCCATATAGCAACGCTTTTTGAGCACTCATCAGGCACCCTCTTCAGCAGAAATGCGCGTGCGCAAGGCTTCACAACACCAATCTTGCTCTAGCGGCGAGTTCACAACACATGATTGGCACGATGTCTTCACAACACACCATATGATTGGCTCAGTGTATTCACATCACACCATATGGTTGGCTCAATGTATTCACATGTCGATGTTTTGCCGAGGAAGGGGTGTGATATGTGTGGACAATGGCCATATTGGCGTTACAAACTAGCCCCATGCATTTCTATGGAGGATTTTTTGAGTGCTGTGTCTCCTCATTCGAAAGTCTCTGCTTAAACTCTGTTGCTGCTTCGAGAGCATTAGCTTCTGCCATGGCGGCTGCCACCTCCTTATTATGCCTCTCGGTGTTCAACCTAGCTTCAATTTGGGCCTTTTCAAGCATGATGTCTGACTCTATTTTTGCAAATTCTGCTCGTGCTTGGGCTGCCTCCACTTTAACACGAGTCACAACTACAGCTCTTTCAAGATAACATTTTTTCTGTATCTTCAGTATTATCGCCATCATTCAGTGCTGCTGTGAGCGTAAGTGTAACTAGATCACGCTCCTTGAAGAGCTCTGCTCGCCGTGCAGGTTGCTTTTTTTACTGTTCTGTGCTTAATTGTGTTAACCTGACCCTAGCCAGATGAATTTCGCTCCGCCTAGCTCCACTCATCCATCTGGAACCGATCCATTGAAGTGTTGTTTCAGAAGGCTGGGCCTAATCAAAAAATGCTTGCATAACCGTCTCACCAGGGGGTCAAGAGCGTGCAGATTAGCTTCGGCATGTTAGCATACGCCATTTTCAAACAGCTCCATGCACGAAAATCTGTGTTGGGCACTAGCTCTCATGCGCGTACATGTTGGTGGGCGGGTATCTATCCGACGGCTACAGCCAAACGTTATTCAGTGCGTATTTCTTGAGGAGCCTATAAGAAGACGTGCATATTGTGGTTGTTTATCCATCATATGACAAATAAAGAAAATTGTATTGATCTTGTTTCGTTGTTGTTTGTCCCGAACATAGCCTAAACATGATTAAAGACAATAAATTACACAACAGCGGCATAAAGACCTTGTCTCGTTACACCATGGGTCTCCAACACGTTGCTCTCAACCCCCTTTGGAGCTCGCCAGAGGCTGAAGCACTAGGCTACTACATTTAAACACAATTATTGCCGCGAGGCATTCCAGCCTACGAATTTAATAAAAAGTAAACCATGCATAATAAAAAACAAAACTCAATTTAGGCTACTTCGCTATGCAATAAGGTTTCCATTAGAGCACAGCGCACGTTCAATGAATGAAGGAAAGGCCTTGTCTCGCAATAAACAGCTGGAAATTCCAACACTTTTTCAACTACACGAAACTTTACAGTGATCATCAAATACCCTCTAGATCTAAATGCCCATCAGTCTCAACATTTAACTATATAATAAAAGTCAAAAAGTAAATTAAATCTCATACCAAAACCGAAAATCGTCTGCGTTTGATAGCCTGGTATGCCGCTCCAAACAAAACGCATGTCTCACAATAACGTAGAAAAGGTCTGCCTCGAATAAGCCTACCTCAAATAAATACCTGTACTTTGCGCAGCCTAAGTAAATAGCAGACGCCGGACATAATTTAGGATTTACGGAAAGTATGCCATCATACGATGTTGGACGCCTGGCGATGCTCTGGCCGTCTACTGTGCCTCTGACACCGCTGAATTTGGATGGTAACTCCACAGGTGAGCGAGAAGATTGGATGTCGTGGATGCGCAAGTAAACTGTTTTTTTGCTGAGTCCGCAGACAACATTCTCTTTAACGGTAACTTCACCATCTGCGGTGTACAACTCAAAGTAAAGACACCACATTTTAGATGAGTTGGGGACGTAATTGTCCGCTCAGGCTGACCGTTCTGTGCGTTATCTTCAATACTATCTTCAATAATATTGAAAATCTTCAATATTATTTTCAAAACAGGGTGGCTCTTGAGGGCTCTGGCTCCAGTCATTATTGTGGTTACTGGCTATTATTGGCTTGATTTGGTCATGGGCCAAGTCAACGCTAGAATACGTTTAGAGCACCCGCTATGAGATGGCAAACAATAAAATAAAAAACAAACCAATCATAGACTGTAAAAATGCGCTACACTTGGCACTAAAAACCGAATAGTTTATTTATAGTTAGACTACGGATATTTCACGTCATTTTCGAATGCATATTTGCAGCAGGACAGCAGGCAGACCGCTCTTAGTTAGAGCCGCTGTTATCCAATGAAATTAAGTTGCGCTTCAGGGCGACTTCACTCGGACTCCATGCGCGTTCCTGAGCAACTTTTTCTTCTTGTTATGAGGCAAGGACTTTATGTGCATTATCGCCACCCTCTTACTGCAGGACGACTCTCTTTTTACAGAATATCCAATAAAAATCGGCGTTGGTCCATGCGTCATTTCCAGCTTTGTAACTTGGTGCATGGTCAGAGCCGACTGGCGCTTGATCCGAACCCCAGTGTTCAAGATGGCGTTGACTATGAATTGGCCGGATTTACTAGCCTAGCCTCCACCATTCATTTGTATGGAGGGCGGGACTTAGTCACTCTCCAATTATATATAATACCTCCATGAGTCTCACAGTCGCTTCTACGCTGTCACATCTATGAAACTCCCGCCCTGCGTCCTGATTGGCTGTACCATAAAATCGGTTTCAGAAATCACTCTCAATGGAAGAGGTCCCAGATGGATGTGAGTGAAGCTAGGCGGAGCTAAGCGGAACGAAATTCATCTGGCTAGGGTCAGGTTATAATTGCGTGCCCTTTTGCCCAACTAGACAGACAGCTAACATATTCCAAGAATGAGACAAAAGTAGCTATGTGGCTTTTAATTCATTCCTCAGTTCGATGAATTTCAGTTTTGTAAAACTGCAAATAAATGCAAAAGAAAATGTATATTAAAATGTGTCCTTTCTTATTTTTAACATGCTTCTACATAATATAAATGCACTATATCATATGCAAATAATATGTGTGCTACCATAGGATCATAGCATAGGATTTAGATAACAGCGATTAGCATAGAACACGTTACCAGGGTATTTAGATATACAGCAACAAATTACATACTGTAATGAACTGAGTCTAACTGTGAAACTCCCATGATGCTGTGCAGTGTGTGTATATGTGTAATGTTAATGTTCTAAACTATGCGGGTTGACAATGTTGTGTGTCGTGTCTGTCGTGTCTGTGTTCTACAGCCAGTTGGAGTGTTCGGAGCCAGGTTAGGCTAGTGTGTGTTGGGATGCAACCTGGGGAAGATATTTAGTGCTGGGGCATAAGGGCCAGGTCTGGCTCAGTATGAGGTGTTCATGTGTTTTGGTGCGACACCAATAAAAACCATTCTGAGACAACCTTGCAGTTTGTTACAATATAAAACAATATTACATTTCTACACAATGTGCTAATATACGGTGTTGTAGCACTATTCATTTTAGAAGGCCTTAGACTAGTGCACAAAGGGCAGGTATAGTGGCATTAATCTGAAAACAACATATCAGTTGGTACAATTCTACATTTAAAATAAGTATATATACTTTTTTGATCCCGTGAGGGAAATTTGGTCTCTGCATTTAACCCAATCGGTGAATTAGTGAAAGACAAACAGCACACAGTGAACACACAGTGAGGTGAAGCACACACTTATACCGGCGCAGTGAGCTGCCTGCTACAACAGCGGCGCTCAGGGAGCAGTGAGGGTTAGGTGCCTTGCTCAAGGGCACTTCAGCTGCGGCCCAATGGTCAGGGCTCAAACCAGCAACCCTCTGGTTACAAGTCCAGAGTGCTAACCAGTGGGCCACGGCTGCCTCCCAAAATAGCTATTAAACATGGTAGCTAGGCCACCAGCTATAGACCTAATTAGCTGAAACTTATCATAATAGAAATGCAGACAGTAATTTTACTTCCAAGAAATTCCAAGCATATTTTGCAGGTTAGTTTGTTACCTGTTTTCAACTACTGAAACTCATTTTCTATACATGAAGCCCTGTCTTATTCTACTATGTCGATTTTAACATTATGTTTATGTGCATAGATACTAATGACAGATCATATTTGCTACTTATTTCCTGCGTACAGTGTCATATAAAATAAATGGAAGGCCTATAGTGGTCAAGTTCTGGGGAAGTACTGAAGTACTACGGAAGAATTCAAGTGAAATCTCTGTACAGTGCAACTATAATGCAATTCATGTAGTGGATTTCTGTGTGGCTAGTGTTTGAATGTCTGTTCATACAAATTCGTCCCCAGCGTTGCCAGTTTGGACCATCTTTTGATCTGAAACAAATATTGGACAGTGTAGAATGGGTTGTCTTCTTATTTTAATCTCTTTCTCTTCATCCTGTGTGCAGAACACAGGGTAGATCTCTTCACCTTCGCTGAAGTCCATGTCAGCGAAGGTATAAATGTGAGTCTTTGATTCAGCATTATAGAACGACACCCACTTCTCGTCAACATCTAGACAAATGTCCAGTTCTCTGGGCACTGCGTCCTTAGGGAGACGGTGTATGGGGGACGTGAGCGCCAAGAATTGCATCCAGCAACTAAGGCACCAGTAGTCAGTGTTGGGGAGTAACGGAATACATGTACCGGCGTTACGTATTCAGAATACAAATTATGAGTAACTGTATTCCGATACAGTTACAAGTTAAATAGTTGGTATTTAGAATACAGTTACATTGTTGAAATCAATGGATTACATGACGATACTTCTCTGTTTCATAAGTTTGTTCACTCACTAAATAAATTAAGGCAAGTCCATTTCCCAGAAGCTCCTGAAAGCAATCTATGATGAAATTGTTTACATGTTTAAATCCAAGCCCCGCCGTCTTGCACTAGCCTCAAAACGCAGCCAGCGCGCATTATGGACGCGTCATATCGGAGACCCTGAAATGACTGTTTGCACAGCAAATTACGAGTAAAGTAAGTGGAGGTAACTCCTGTTCCTCACTGATCGTGGTTCCTGATGTCTGTTCAAAGGATATTTTCCCAAGTATTAATAGCTCAGGCTACTTCGGCCAATCGGTTACACAGTTTGCTAAGCAATAAGCAAAGCCTAGTTCACGTGTTGATTTAGACCTAGGCAATAAAACCAATCTCTAAAATAGGCACTGCATTCTAAGTTGTTTATTCTAACTTAAAATAGCTTTATGGATTATTATTTTTTCTAATTAGATCTACATTTACGTTTTAAAATGAATTATATGGTGCAGCCTCTGAAGAATTATTCTTGCGAGTAGGCCTAGCATATTTTAACGTGCGGTTTTTGATTACGCGATCACGTTCGTTTTGAGAGCACTGATATACAGTAGCCCATAGTGTTTACATGTACAGGTCATTTGCGTTCCACCAGTCATATGCGCCCCTCACTTGTACTGGGTTGATGCCACCGAAAAATCTCACAGGCACACCTTAATTATAATTTCTGGCTACGCCCTTAAAGTAGCCTATTTATTTTGTTTGTTTTAATTAGCCTAGTCGCCTGCTGTAGTTTTAGTGGTCACCTTGCTATTTTAAAGTTGTATCAGGTAGCTTAAGCCTAGTTGACTTTACATTCTCCTATGTGGGCCTAACACAGCCATTTGGAACAGATGAACACACCAGAATAGGCCTGTTTAGTAGGCCTAAGCAGGATTTGATGGCCACATTCCAATGCAATTCAATGCGGAAGTAATCTAAGTATTCAGAATACGTTACTCAGATTGAGTAACGTAACGGAATACGTTACAGATTACATTTTTGGGCATGTATTCTGTATTCTGTAACGGAATACGTTTTGAAAGTAACCCTCCCAACACTGCCAGTAGTCATGATGAGGATAGAAGGTGACACTGTCAGTCCTCTGAGCGGAGGCTCTTGTGACTCCAATTGTCCACCGGTTATTCACTCCCACTTGCCAAAAACAACGTCCAGAGGTGAAGCCTTTTCTGCCCAGCACGAAGGGCTGCCCACCTAGTCCATGCTGTTGGTTATGGGAACTCCGAGGACACCCAGATAGCTTTACATTCCTCTTATCATCAGACAGAATTAGTCGTCTATGGGCTGTGTAGAAGTCCAAAGTCACCTTCGCTGAGAATAGTACACACAAACAAATCAGTTACACAAGATGTTTGTATTGTTTTTTACAGTGCATATATATATATATATATATATATTATGTGAACATAAACACTGTACAATAATAATCATAACAACAACATCACCTTTAGACAATCAGTTTGATATGAAAATGATATGAATTAATGCAGTATTGCATTCATTCATTAATTCCATTTCATGGAATTTATTTTTCATGAATTCCAAAGGCACTCTTTTGGGGTAGGCCATCCACAAAGAAATGCATTTCCTTGGTTTCAACACTAGAGGGCATATGTGAATGTCACATGGTGCAACAGTAGCAAAGCTAAGCAAGAAATCGCTACAGTAGACCCACGAGACAGATCTGTTCCAAAATGGTATGAATTTGTCCATGGACCATGGTACACTTTTCCACCAAGGAAATTGTGGAATACAGGCTTGTAGTTTTTGCGTAATGCTGGATACAGACAGGCGGACAGACAAACCACACCAAAAACATTACCTCTAGGCAGAGGTTATGAATTTACTGTAGATACTTTTACCATGTCAAATCATAAAATGATGGAACAAACTTCAAAACCTATAATACTACTCATCAAACAGGAGAAGGAAATGTCTGCAAGAATGAATGAGTGTCTCACCAGGAAGAGCATGTCTGCGTTGATGTTGGATTACAGTCACCAGGGGTCTCTCGCCTTTTTGTAAATGAATGTGTTTTTTAAGCTTGGACATTTTTCTCCTCAGCTTGTTGTTGTGTCTCTTTAGCTTTGCATTTCCTGTCTCAAGTGTAGACATGTGCTCTTCCATCTGCTGTGTTTCCTCTGCATGTTTTTTCTCACGTATTGCCTCTCTGTTTTTTTGGTTGACTTTTACTTTCCTCAGTTGCATGATGATCTCCCGCTGTAGTTTATTTTCCATCCTTAGCTCACGGCTCTCCACCTCTGTGTTCACTCTAGGGGCCTTTCTGCACAACACCGTGGATACACCTGGCCATGGACTGTTTAACTTTTTGGTCATGGAAAGAAAATGAAATGAGATTGCAATAAGACTAAATGAAAACAAGCCTCGCCTGGTTCATACAAGCAGGCTGTACTGTATTATTAAAATATATTAATTTCAGATACAGCTATTTACAGTTAGGTCCATATGTATTTGGACACTGACAATTGAGAATCACCAAAAATCCTCTCACTGTCCAAATATTTGTATATGACCTTTGGACTCAGATTCTCAATCATGATGTCATGGTGCCGGTGTTTCAGCACAGCACACATGCTGCAAATGGAGGTCTGGTCAGTCCTACAGAACATCTCTAGCGCCCTCTGGTGGTGCTGGCAGATCATCTGCTCTAGGTGCTCCGTTGGCTCCACCAGTCTATGTCGTTGCAATGCTGGGACAGTGTAGTGCTGGATGACATGGGTCTCACAATACAGAGCAGTGCACATCAGACAGAACTTAACAGCTCTGAGCTTTTTCACTGGGCAGAAATCACAGGAGAGCTGCCCACATTCTGAACTAGAGCTTGGGAGTTGTTTTGATATGGGTGAGTTTGTGTATATTTTAGGCTTTGTCTTCAATCTTTTCTTACAAATTGGACAAGCATAGTTTCCTCCTGCACAGTTAGCTTGCATCTTGCACTGCCTGCAGTAACTGTGTCCACAGGGGATGGAGACTGGATCCTTCAGCACTTCCGTACACACTGAACATCTGAAGTGGTCCTCTGTCAACACACTGGCTATGAACTCACTGCAGAGAGAAAGTAAGAGAGAGTACAGTAATGTTTTATAGAACTGTCTATATTTATTCAGTGAATACATTAAAGCCTCTCACTTTCAATCTGTTCATATTTTGCAGTCAGAACAGAGGGTTTCCCCTATTCAGCAGCGGCCTGTATATGAATCCTTGCTGTAAACAAATCTAGGGGGAACACTGCTATAGGACAGCACAACAGTGTTAAGGGCAACTTGAATGTTTCTACATACCCAATCGTCCTACTTCTTCTGCTTTACACGATGAAAGCATTTAACTATAGAATCACAAGAGGACTTAAATAACTTAATCAATAACTTAATCATTGACTAACTTGACTGTCTTGAATGAACTGAATGTGATTACAGGTATTCATTTTTATTAGGTAAATTGGATCTGGGGTGGATGCACGGATCATTGGTAGGTCTGAAACGGACCTGGGCGTATGCATTTACGTTTATGTGCGTCCGCATTAATTAAGCCATGAGTACATGATATAGGCTGATTAATCTGACTGTGTATCAATAAATTAACAGGTTGCTTAGATGTATTCTTATGACATGTGCAACAATATTACTGTCACACTTTCACCAGCGGACGTGGTGGAACAGCGGTAAAGTCACTGTCTGACAATCGGTCGGCTTTGGTTTAAAGGAGAACTTGGCAACTATTTCAACGTAATAAACCCGTTTAGAAATCATTTGGATGGTTAAATGACCTGTTCCGGTGAAAATGGTGACTTTCCCCGCTGCGCCTAGCGTCCCCAGGCGGAAAACCAACCTTGCAACATTGAGACTACCGTCCAGGAAAGAGAAGTGAGAAACAAGAAACTAGTTTTAAATCGTGTTTCTTACCTTGTAACATCCACATAGTTCTGCCAAACTTATGCTAACCGTTCGCTAGCTTGTAAACAAATCCATGTGCTTTATCATTACCTTTTCCCACAGTTTGAAATAGCATAATGCACAATTTCTCCAGCAGAGGGGGAAATCCTGCCAAGTTTCCCTTTAAGCCCATCTGTGCATCTGTGTCCCTTTGGATAAAAGCGTACAACCTGCAACAGAGTTAAATTTATCCACGGAATGAAAGATTTTTAGATAGGCGGAGCTCGGAGACGGGTCGGTAGGCCTGCTTTTACATGTTTTGAGATCCTATCTCGAACATAATCTGCTCTGGACCATTTTAATCTAACCAGGTTAAAAGAGATGAACATTTCTCGTATAAAGTTCTAGTTTTGGGATCTTCAAAAAAATCTGTTTACCTTGTGTAATTAATTCTCCTTACACACTTTGCATAATGGTTATTGTTGTTATTCTGTTAAAGCAACACCGAAGAGTTTTACCTTTGCTCACTTTGCGACCCTCTATCGGCTATAACCGCACTATGCAAGTTCGCCAGATCGGGTAGCAGATCTGTAGTTCGATGGAATGAGACATAAGAAACTAGAAATTTGACTTGCTTCTGATGTCGCAATACATCATACTTTCATAAAATCATTCAACATACTCTACCTTGTCTGTGGACATCGTTATTTGCAAAGCTGGTGCTGGATAAACAAAAAACATGCGTGCACAGAGGAAAAGTGCTTTGGTGTTGCTTTAAATTCAATTTATTTATTACGAATATTGCCATTTTGTAATTAACAAAGGCTATATGACTTTACTTTAAACTATTTATTTTAATTATTTACACATTAAAGAATCAGGATAATGGAAACACAAAATGAAGTGGCAAACAAAAACTCACATTCCATTGGGCTGCTAGTATTGAAAATATGAGACCTGAATCAGGACTAATATCTAAGAGTTGAGAAAATAAATCAACATTTTAGGGTACTTAGACTATTGTTTTAATTTAATTTAAATGCTCTTAACTGGAAGGGTACAGGTGAGGTCGTATCAATAATCATAGACACAACAATCCGATCATGATTTCAAAAACATGGTAAAGCTTTTCTATCTAAGAGTTGAAAAATCAGTTCCAAACTGACTCCAAACGACACAATAACCTGTTATACTAAGACCGATAGTCAAAATGAGATAGAAATTGTGCTTCATGTTGTGTGTGGGCCTCTTGCAGCCTCTTGGTTAAGTGGAGAATTCATAACTCACCTTGAGTCAGGTGAACATTTTCCTCTGAAGTTTTCAGGTGGATCCATTGACTTCAGAGACACACAGCTGAGTGCAGGTGAGTCGGACCTCTTCAGCTTCACTCTGAAATCATAACATTTTTGAAAACTTTTATGCATAAGAAACATTATCTGAATGAAATATTGAATAATTTACACAATAAAGAATCAGGACCAGGTATAACACAAATGCCTGTGGAATACAGAAACCATTCCTTTGGGCTGCAAGCAGGGCCAGTCCTACGTTAATTTGGGCCGGGGAGCAACCCCCCTCCCCCCAAAAAAACACGTCACGACCGTGACAGCAACCAACACCAACGCGCCTAGGCCTAAGCACACAGAACAGGCTACCAGGAGAAACCACAACCAATTCAAATCAATTAATTAAAATCATATAGATAAACCATACAATTGCAAGCGACCATGCCACAGAGGGCTACTGTATTGACGTATTAACGTCCCCATTGTCCTATCTTAAAACCTTATGCCCCAGTATCCTCGAACTCGTCTGCTGGCCAAGCGCTCAGCCAAGAACCGTAGGCCTACCTTCTTTTTCTATCTTCCGTTTATGGTCTTTTGTTCTGGCTACCAAATATGTTTACAGACATTTTCCCACTACTTTAGCCTACCAAGAACACAATCTCTTGATCTTACATCTTGACACTTGCAGATGGGTTAACATAGCCTTCTCCCCACGGGGGAGGGGGAACTTTTGATACAATGTTAAATACAGCATGTTTCGTATTTTTATACAAAGTCTAATACAAATATATGCTGCTTAGTGAGCATTGGCACTTTACACATTTGTCCTATTCAATTCAAGCAAGCTTAATTTATCGTGGAAGCTCAACTCCAAAAAAAGCCGGCCTATTAAAGGACTTGGCCAATGATGGTCAGATTTTTTATTGCATGTTGTAAATCTATTTCAAAATACAGAATAACTGTTTCTCTGTGTTCTTCTTGTCCTCATTTCCCCTCTGTTTCAGCTTTGTTTATTTGGGAGTGGCTTTGTTTTGATAATGGTGTGACACGTATTATAGTGAGTCATAACATAGTCATGAAGTGACTTGACAAGTTTGCATGCCTCTGTCACTGACTCACAGCTGCATGGACACACAATACAATACACCGAGCACAATACAACCCTTGCTTTTCCTTTATTTATTACACGGCTATTCGCAATGCAAGTAGAACGCTCCATTGACATTGAAGTTCTAGTGGTCATTATTTTCCACTAGAGGACCTCTGAAAAAAATGTCAATGGCAACATGTTTTGAATATTGGCTGTTATAGCCCTAGAAGCTCACATTTCTTTGATGGGTACTGGTGTATCCTCAGGTGAGTCATTCATGGTGCAGTTGCTACAACCAAACAATAACACCACATTTGATTTGCTATAAATACAAATACACACATATCAGTACCCTCCAGAATGTGTTTTTGTTAAAAATATGTATTTCTTTATGAGATTTTCCTTTTTCTCAAAATAAATTTGTTTCCCTTCAAGGTTGGATTTTTCCTATTTTTTTATTGTGAGATTACAATAAATCACCAACAGATAATTTGTTATAGCCGATTTTAGTCAACTTTAGCAGAGGTGCCAATAATTCTGGAGGGTACTGTAAGGCCAATGTAAGAACAAAAAACTTTCTGTGTGTATAGACTCTAGATTGTATGCATGGTACTGTAAGTTCAGTGTGTTGAGCAGAGAGCTGTGAAAGTAGTAAAAGGATGCACAAATCTTGAGAAAAAGAAAGAAAATATATACAATAAAATAGTGTATTTTGAAAAATGTCAAGGTATTTGGCAAGGAAGAAATGGAAATATGCATTATACATGCAGATATGCACTACACAACTTCACTGAAATGGTGTTTACGTATTTCATCTCAGTACCATATGCACCAGTGTTAAAGGAACACGCCACCCAAAATCAGTAGTGATATATGTTCTTACCGTAACTTTCACGAGTTGAGTCGTACCTCTCCCGCGTCGGTAGGTGCACTCAAACGCTCTGTCGCGGCGCGAATGTGTTAGCATGTTGCTATGCTAGCGGGCTCTGCCGTGGCCATAGAGAGAGGCACATAGCAGTATTCAAACACCTCCACGTTTTACCTACTGAAATACAGTTGCACGAGTAGTTGATGAAAAATGTTAGGGCACACAACATGAAACGTGACGATTTTCCAAGCGAATAAACATGAGAACTACAATGTGTGGCGCAATAGCACTTGGGAGTACTTCGACCTAGCGTGGTAATATTATTAACACCTAATTGTAGATCCTATCCACCACAGAGTTTAGAATCCATGCTGGATCGACCCTCAGCCTCTCCCTCCCCTCTGAGCGAGAGAGGCACACACACTAGAGGTGGTGGCTGGTTGTTTTAATGTAGGCTATATGGGTGATGCAGCGCTGCTGACGTGAGGCTAGAAAGCCCTTGCCTGTTCTAGAAAGACTGATCTAATGCAGCAAATATATTAAAAGGCAAAAGTCGTACATTGGCTAGGCCTATCCCCAGAATATCAGCAGCAAACTCAGTCTCTGTCGCCAAATAAAACGCACATCGGCCTGTTGCCTATTCTGCCAGCTTGTGACAATATATCGTCCAAAATGCTTGATTGCATTGCATTCTCCACATTTTTAGCTACATTTTCATGTACCACATCAGCATTTTTGTTCAGTGAATCTTTTGTAAATTGCTTTACAATTACCGTCGGGCCTATAGGCCTATTGCCTGGCTTGCCTCAGCTTCGGTCACGTCCAATTTTATCATTGTAATAAAAAACGCAATTTGCCACATAATTTCAGCATGCTCCTGGCCAACTAATTAATGCCTATTGTACTTTATTTTTTGCAAAAAGAAAGAAATCCTTGATAAAATAACAAGTCATTCACATTATAGGCTACTTTACACACTGTTATGTCAGGTTGACTGACAAGCCTGTTCTGAAGACTCCCATTCATTTTGACTGCACGAGCGCGTCTTTTTCAGACAGACATCGCAATTAATTTTATAGCAGGCCATCGGACAAATATGACGCCTCGATATTAAAGAAACTCCGACTCCATTCATTCTGAAAGTCCACCGCACAACAATGCAACGTGCATGTTCACATTTTTAGTAACAACCGCCAAACTTGCTTGCTTGCCTTACACATCTAAGTTTTCCGACTATTTTTCTTACCTTCTTTTTCCGCTGTGGATGTTATGAGTTTGTAGAAGTTTTAGCTCTTACGTTCTGAACATCTCGCACTGCCATCGCCCGATGTCATTTCTTAGTCATATCACTCTCTGTCTCTCTTTTAAATGCCTATTCCCTGAATGGTAGGCTACAATTATGTGTTTTATATATAGGCTAATATCTAAACAAAACAACCCAGGCAGTCTCATCTAGGATATAACACAGGTTGAAGTTGGTTCTATTTAGGGAGGTGAACATCTGTAGATGACTCAGAAATGACATCGGAAGACAAGGAGTGAATATGGCAAGAGGCAAGCCGAAGTCTGCTGACAAGGGCCCGACGGTAATTGTAAAGCAATTTACAAAAGATTCACTGAACAAAAATGCTGATGTGGTACATGAAAATGTAGCTAAAAATGTGGAGAATGCAATGCAATCAAGCATTTTGGACGATATATTGTCACAAGCTGGCAGAATAGGCAACAGGCCGATGTGCGTTTTATTTGGAGACTGTTTTGCGCGACAGAGACTGAGTTTGCTGCTGATATTCTGGGGATAGGCCTAGCCAATGTACGACTTTTGCCTTTTAATATATTTGCTGCATTAGATCAGTCTTTCTAGAACAGGCAAGGGCTTTCTAGCCTCACGTCAGCAGCGCTGCATCACCCATATAGCCTACATTAAAACAACCAGCCACCACCTCTAGTGTGTGTGCCTCTCTCGCTCAGAGGGGAGGGAGAGGCTGAGGGTCGATCCAGCATGGATTCTAAACTCTGTGGTGGATAGGATCTACAATTAGGTGTTAATAATATTACCACGCTAGGTCGAAGTACTCCCAAGTGCTATTGCGCCACACATCGTAGTTCTCATGTTTATTCGCTTGGAAAATCGTCACGTTTCATGTTGTGTGCCCTAACATTTTTCATCAACTACTTGTGCAACTGTATTTAAGTAGGTAAAACGTGGAGGTGTTTGAATACTGCTATGTGCCTCTCTCTAGGCCACGGCAGAGCCCGCTAGCATAGCAACATGCTAACACATTCGCGCCGCGCGACAGAGCGTTTGAGTGCACCTACCGACGCGGGAGAGGTACGACTCAACTCGTGAAAGTTACGGTAAGAACATATATCACTACTGATTTTGGGTGGCGTGTTCCTTTAATGTGGTTTTCACTTTCTCACTTGATGATACTATGGGAGAATTTGCTGGTCATAACTAAGCAGAGATTTTATAAATGCAAGCATGTTGTATCCTGTGGGTAAATGTCTGCAGGCTATCTGAGCTTTACTCACATATTTTGTCTGAAGTGTGCTCCGTTTCAGGACTTTTCCAAGTCGCTTCCTTCTTCTTCACGAAAATGTTGTATGACTCAATGTGGTGTGTCTGTGCAACCGGTATTTTAATGTGCCCTCTTTTTGTAAATCATGTGACCAAAAGCACTGTCATTGGTCGATGAAGTTGTGTGAATAATGATGCTAGTAGTTAGGCCTATAACTGTACTGTATAATTGAACTGTAATTAAAATCCAAATAATACTACCACTTTACTGCAGAATAATTATTCAGTGCTTTGTCACAATAATTTCATCAGAAATCAGAAATCCATTTAGTGACATTATTCATGATGTAGCCATTTTGCATCCTGCTTATATTATGTGATATCCTCCTTCCTTATATCATTTATATTTACCATCTTGAGTGTCAATATTGCCATCAGCTAACCTGGCTGAGTTGAATAAACATGAACTGTACCAACAGAGAGTGGTACCAGATGTGATTATTGAGCTTTAGTCAAACTTCAGCAATCATGCAGTGTATATACAATTATCACAATATACAAGTCTATTCTATAGATATAACTGCACAATGGTTTATTCTGGATCTAAATATGTAGATATACTGTAAGTATAATTCTCATTTGCCAATAACACACTAATTGGATTTGGCTCCTGAAACAAATGCTGGGCACACAATATTCATAATGTAATTCTCTTTTTTAATCAAAACATGAGAAACTGACACATACTTGATATCCTTACCTTTTTTGACAATGTTATCCTGTATGTGTTTAAAATCACATTTTATCATGTGACCTTTCAGATTCAGTAGTGCAAGTATGATCATTTCTGGGGCCAGGATGTCAAAAGTAACTTTTCCCATAGATTCCAATTTCTTATTAGGCATTTCTGAAAGTACACAAGGACCAAATATAACGATTCATTTGTAAAAGATATGTTTTATTTGTATTTGAGAGAGAGAGAGAGAGAGAGAGAGAGAGAGAGAGAGAGAGAGAGAGAGAGAGAGAGAGAGAGAGAGAGAGAGGATGAGCACAGAACAAGTCAATGTGTTTATTTCCTTTAAAAAGAATTGTGCTACACTGGACTTTGTCCAGATTGAGGAATAGAGGCAGAAGGGGGCAAAGTTCAGAATGTGAGAGGGAGAGTGTGTGTGTGTGTTCTTTGTGTGTCTGTGTGTGTGTGTGTGTGTGTGTGTGTGTGTGCGCGCATGTGTGTGTCAAGAGGAGGGGGTGAAAAGGAAACAAAAAAAAAACATATCCTCGAACGGCGAAATAGCAGGTGTGCTTACTGAAGTAGACCGGGCAGGAACAGTAGCAGGAGAAGCAGGACAGAAAGCCAAACAGAGAAAATAAAGGCATGTTAGCCCTGGAGCTGAGAGCCCAGGTACGGAGTTAAACCGCACAATACAGGAACGCAGGTGAGTTTCAGCTTGAGACTGTGTGTGTGGGTGTGTGTGTTTGCAGTCAAGCTGTTGACTCACCTCTCGATTGTGTACATCTGAGTGTGAGTGTGTAGGTGTGTGTGTGTGGGGGGGGGGGGGGGGGGTGTATGTATGTGCACTTATCTGTGACCTCTGAACTGTCGAAGCAGGGTATGAAAAGGCCAGAAAGATCCAAGCGCATGTCGGTCTGAGTGTCCATGAAAAGTGTGCTGGGGTACATGCCTGTTACCACATCCATGTGTGTGTGTGTGTTCTTTGTGTGTGTGTGTGTGTATGTCAAAGAGCACATCCAGACAAAGGTCCCATTCCCACAACTGTGTTGTTTCCATAATTTACCAGAAATAGCAGCTCCACTCCGAAAGTAACTGCGGGAAAATCGCGGCAGACACTGACATACCGAGGAAGCAATGGAGGGAGCGGAGGGCAGGAGAGAAGGTGGACGGAGCGGACGTGGTGGCGGCGCTGTGGCCGGGCGTCTCTCGGCCCTCCAGGAGCAGCTGCTCTGGTCCCTGCTCAGCTCCGGCCTCTCCCGAGACGTGCTGATTCAGGCCCTGAGCGAGCTGGAGCAGGAGAGGTCCGCTACAGGGGCTGGAGGAACAGCCACCGGCGGCGGCGGTGTGGACAAGACGGAGAGGGGAGACGGCGAGAGTTCCGAGGAGGGAGAGGAGTTCCCTCCCATTTACCGCGAGCTGGAGCATCTGCCACCCGAGGAGGCAGCAAGGCAGCGTGCCGAAGTGGACCAGCTGCTGCAGTAAGTCTCCCGTACGTTAAAGCGTGAAAGAATAAAATGTTGACCGCATTGTCAACACAAAGATAGACGAAAACACATACACACAAAGACAAGCATCCATAGACACAGGAGACCCATAGATAACATATAAAGCAACATTTAAAGTGAAACAAGCTTTATTTATTATATTATCATTACATCTGTTGTTTACTGTTCCCAGCATCTCTGAATTATTCATAAGTCATTTCTGGTCTTAATACTTGGGGCTCTCCTAACAGTCTCAACTCTCTACCTAACTGAAGCGGTTGTATCTTTTACCTGATAAACCTTACATTTTTCCAATCGATCTCTTCTTCCTCCTCAATTTCTCAATTTAACTCACCCTGGTCGACTTCTTGAAGCTCTCCAGTTCTGTGTCTGTGTTCTCTTATGTGGCGTTGGGGGTTCATATGAAGGAGAGGTTCCTCCTTTTTCTAGTTACTAATTACCCACCCTATTCATTATTCTCGGGCCATTTTCTATCTAATAAATCAGCTACCTCCACTGGTTAAAATTAACAGAGTGGCACACAAAGCGTGTGCATGTGTGTCCGTGTGTACACTACAGGTGATATGACTGGATGACAGATAGCATTGTTGCCACAGCAGCTTGTTTGAGTCATCTTGATCTGCACTGAAAAAATGCACAATTTGTGCCCTAATTTAGACATTTTAACGTATTTACGGTAGTTTTATGAGTTTCCTATATAATTATATATATATATGCTTTGTGAGCTCCTTTGTTCTGGGGGTATTTCTTTCACTAGTTATACAGCTCAGACTGAGGCATTGACCTGGAAATGCATGAGACCGTTTTAAAATGTGTGTGTGTGTGTGTGTGTGTGTGTGTGTGTGTGTGTGTGTGTGTGTTTGTAAAGTGTCCATGGGTGTAATTCTCTATAAGCAGAGCTGGACTTTGTCCCTAAGTCTATTCCCCTTATCTCTCTCTGTCAATATTGGCCACCTCAACATCTCTCTCTTTCTCTCTCCCTCTCTCTCTCTCCCGCTTACTCTCTCTCTCCCTCCTTTCCTTCTTACTTTACTGTAACTTCCCCGTTTTTACATACTCTGAACTATGTACTGAGAGTAGTATTTTAACCCTGCATCTTTCATTAAAATAAAATTGCATTTAATAAAAATGAATTACAGTTAGTTGATGTCAGTTGCTGTGAGATTTAGGTTTTGTTTCTATTTCTTACAACAGAATAGTACAATTCAAAGACATATGTTAGATGCCTGCTTTTTGGAATTGGAGAGCATGCACAGCTAAATAAACCTTGTGACTATCCTGACTGTTAGTAACACTACATGAATTATTAAAACTTTGGACATTAATGCACAGTTTTAGTTCTGCCTTCCTAAATTCTCAGACGGAAAGTAAAAGAGCTGTGTCGAAATTGTATCCCATTTACTGCATACTGGCAATTTGTATGGACCTAATTTTAAATTGCCGTTTATTCATCAAGGAGAAAAGTGTATGTAATTCAGACAATGTGTGACTTGATAATGTGTGGCTTGCCGTTAAGCTTTTCTTTACGCCGAACCTAGGTCAATGCAGTATGTTTGCATGACACATGGAATGTATGTGTGTGTGTGTGTGTTTGCCAGAGAGAGAGAGAGAGAGAGAGAGAAAGAACAAGAGAGAGAGAGAGAGAGAGAGAGAGAGAGAGAGAGAGAGAGTGTGCATAAGGGGACACATAACTATAATTAAATAATTATTTGCCCTCATCTCCCAGAGGAAAATATGTCTTTCCTAAAGTACCTTTTTTTACATTCATGGTTCATCATTAAGTCATTTATGTATCTGTTTGTGTATGTGTGTCATCATTAAGTCATTTATGTATCTGTTTGTGTATGTGTTTAGAGCGGACCCCTGGAGAGTGGCCAAGCTGGTGAAGAGCTACATGCAGCAGCACAACCTTCCCCAAAGGGAGGTGGTTGAGTCCACAGGCCTGAACCAGTCCCACTTGTCCCAGCACCTTAACAAGGGCACGCCCATGAAGAACCAGAAGCGTGCCGCGCTCTACAGCTGGTACGTCAGGAAGCAGTGCGAGATCAATCAGCGTGAGTACCTCCCTCGTCTTCCCCTTCCTTCCACTGACATGCTACTGCCTCTCTTTGTCACTACCCATCTGTTTCCCTCTCTCACTCCTTCTCTCTATATCGGTATACAAGTCTCTCACTCACTCCTTCTCTCTATTGCAGTACACAACAGTCTCACTCACTCCTCTCTATTGCAGGATACAAATCTCACTCCTTCTCTCTATTGCAGTACACAACAGTCTCCCTCCTTCACTTTCCGTACCTAGAGGTCTCACTCCCCACAGTCGCCAGGCAGCTACAGTGCTACACTCTGAGGGCTTGAACATGGGGGCTCATGAATATACCCCCGGAGTGTAGCACTGTAGCACTGTGCAAAGCTCTTTTTCAAGTTGTCATTATTGGTCAGTTACCCTTTGTAGACATTGAAAATCTAAAGGCTGACAAACAATATGTGCAGAAAATAAGTCACAAAGTGTTCTGCTAGCTCAAATTACAGAGAAAGATCAAGATCCCATAGTCCCAATGGGTTCTGTTACTTGTGCATGTGAATCTCACTTTGGATTGTATGCTATATGCTGAATGAGTATGAACGGATAGATGAAAATTAAATATCCTTGAGTTCCAAGGTTAACACAATCAATCCCGTGCAGAGTTCACCAATGCGAGTCGAGGCATGGGGACGGGGGAGGAGGCAGGAGAGGAGGGCAGAAAAGGCAGGAGGAACAGGTTCAAATGGGGCCCTGCTTCCCAGCAGATCCTCTATCAGGCCTACGAACGACAAAAGAACCCCAGCAAGGAGGAGAGAGAGGGCCTGGTGGATGAGTGCAACAGGTGAGCGTGGGATCAAGCGGAAGTCTGGTTTTGAGTGTCTCACACTTTGTTTGTTTGACAGAGGACAGCTTTGATGCTTTTTCTGAAAGACAACATGACATAAATAATATCCAGGCCTTTTTTGAAGTAGCCATAAGTAATATAGGGAACATTGTAAATATCTATTAATGCAAACTATGCTAAACAGGTACATGGCATAGGACACATTTAGTGTTCAGTCAAGGAGAATAATTTTATTTAAGGGTGTTCAGCTGAGAGTTTGTGTTATCAAACCCCTTTTAGTCATCATGAACTGCTTTTTCAATGTAGTAAATCAGCTTAAATATAAAAATCTGTCAAATATTCTGTAAATGTCCAATGTACTGTAAATGTAAAAAATTGACATAAATATGTGTGTGTGTGTGTGTGTGTGTGTGTGTGTGTGTGTGTGTGTGTGTGTGTGTGTGTATGTGTATGCGTCTGTGTGCGTGTGCATGCGTCTGTGTGAGTGTGTGTACGTGTGTGTGTGTGTGTGTGTGTGTGTGTGTGCATGGGTCTGTGTGTGTGTGTACCAGAGCTGAGTGTCTACAGCGCGGGGTGTCCCCCTCTCAGCTGGCGGGCCTGGGCTCTAACCTGGTGACAGAGGTTCGGGTGTACAACTGGTTCGCCAACCGCCGCAAAGAGGAGGCCTTCCGCCACAAACTGGCCCTGGACACGCCCTATAGTAGCCAGTCCACGCCCACCGGTGCCCACACACTGTCTGCAAGCCCTATGCAAGGTACTCACTCTGAAGGGCACTGGTCCTTCACCATGATGTTTTTGAATTGTTATATAAACAGGGTGAGTCAGGAAACTTGAATTGCAACACAAAATGAAGGAGACGGAACTATAAGAAAATTACACCAACCAAAACAAATATGTTTTTTTGTTTTTTTTAAATAAAGTCACAGGAAGAAGGAATAGAAAAATTGCTGAGCATTTGTTAAATCTATTTCAACACCACTCAGAATGTTATAGCTGTAGTAGTCAAAGCACCTCATCTACTCCTCTTGAATGTGTGTATACTGTCTCACTCTCTCTCCCTCACATCTCACTACTTTAGCAACCAACTCTGTCCACCTCAGAGACCACTACCTCTTTTCCTCAGTATCCAACTCTCCCACTCCCTCCCTCCCTCTTCCTCAGCACCAAACTGTCTCACCCACTACCTCTTTTCCTCAGTATCCATCCATCTCTCTCTCCCTCCCACTTCCTCAGCACCAAACTGTCTCACCCACTACCTCTTTTCCTCAGTATCCATCCATCTCTCTCTCTCGCCCACTACCTCTCCTTACCTCAGTGTCCAGTTGTCTCTCACTCAGTCCCTCCCTTGCTCTCTCCTTCTCCCTAAGGACTGAAATATGGTCATCCGGTGATCTGTGAGAATCTGGTGTCTGTGAGAGGGGCTGGAGGGGCCAGTGGGGGGGAGCATGGCCACAGCACAGCATCAGCACGGTTGGCCACACCCGAGCAACTGGAGCCCAGCCACAACCTGCTCGATGCAAACCATCACAAACAGGTGAGGGTGAACAGAGCTACCCGTTGCTTACCTGAGGTGGATAGGCTACTATACAGTACATGCTCCAATCATTCACTAAACCAGCTAATTGGTACAACTCTTCAACCAGGTAGATCAGCTAATGAGTGATATCACCTGTGCATTTTTAAAGTGGATTTTTACTGTCTGATGCCAGGGTAGCCCACCGCTGCACTCAAGTCGAGTCATGTGTATACCCCAGAGGATTTAGCATCAGCTTTACATTTCAAAAAATTATTTCGTTTTTATTATAATGCAGTTTAGTATTAGCTTTAGTACAATGCATTAGTTCAATTACATACATGCTGTATACTGTATTTATATCCGCTGTTGTATCCATACTGTATTTATTTTGCACTTGTTAAAATTGCTTTTTATTATGATTTAATTACTATGGCACATCCAAGAGACATCAGTTTATCTACAGGACTAAAACAGGCCTGGAGTCCCAGGGCCTTTCTGAAACTAGTCCCTACCCACTCTCCCTCAATTATAGAGTGCACTCAGTCGGGAATCACCTTCACAGCTACATTAAGTTCCCTTGATTAGTGTGTTGGGCATAGTACCACACTCCGCTTTGGGACAAACTTCACTCTGTCTAGCGGAAACAGGTTCTGATGTAGCCTACTCATGGATTTGTTTACAGGTGTGCTCACACAGTGTATTTGACTTGCATTTCAATTGAGGTAGCAAACAGGAAGCAGAATTGCAATTCGAATTGTGCACAACCCTGTTCACGTGAATGTGCAAATGGAGTGCAAGTGGCTAGGGAGAGGGCGAAGTAAAGGGCCTCAGAGTGATGCCCAGAGTGCCAAGATGAGGAACCAACCTCTTCCTCTCTCTGTTGCAGGTGTCAGGGGGAGGCTCTCTCCCTCCAGTCAGCACCCTGACCTCCCTGCATGGAGTCTCCAGGTCGTCCACCCCCCACCAGAGCCTCATCATGGCCTCACTCCCCAGCGTCATGAGTCTGGGGGACTCGTCATTACTGATTGGTACACTACACACACACACACACACACACACACACACACACACACACACACACACACACACACACACACACACACACACACACACACACACACACACACACACACACACACACACACACACACACACACACACACACACACACACACACACACTTACACATACACTCATCAGACATATTCACAAGCATTCACACTGACAAGATGTAGAAATTTGTCCAAAGTACTCTATGGTCCACCATGTTAGCATGCAACACATTTCTCCACATGTGAACATCTGCACCAGATTGATAAAGCACAATTTCTTGCTACTGAAAAATGTTTTGTCTGAAGAGGTGTTTTGTTTGTTTACGTGTTTTAGGTCTGGCTTCCACCCAGCCTCAGACAGTTCCTGTCATCAACAACGTAGGGGGCGGGTTTACCACCCTTCAGCCAATCTCCTTTCAGCAACAGCTACACTCATCCTCCCAGCAGTCAATCACCCAGCAGCTTCCAGGGCATCTTGCATCCAGTTCCTTCATGGCCACCATGGCTCAGCTTCCTTGCCACAGTAAGGAAATGCATTACACAGGATAACCAGAGAGTCAAGTAATGCATAGAGAAGTCATGTTTCTAGCTTGATAAAAAAAAAAAAATAATAATAATAATAATAATAATAATAATAATAATAATAATACATGATACTAATTAGTACCAGTAATGAAATTCTTAGTCTTATTATATATAAAAATACATTTTACTTAGTATGTACTGTAAAAAAGTCAAAAGAATCACCGCTCATCTGTTGAGGTGCTGGATTAACAAGTAATTCAATGAAAAGTAAAGAAAAATCCGCACACTCAAGTCTTTGCAAACAGGTTTTTACTCTATGTGCAAGCTTTCGGTCAGATGACCTTCTTCAGGCAGAGTAAAGCACATTAAGTGAAACAGTGCATGAGGTTACATATAATCATTGATTCATGACACCTGTGTCAGTTTCAGTGCATTCTAGGAATTGTAGTCTTTTACAGAGTCATGACATCCAAAAAAGCATCATGGGAAATGCAGTCTATAGATAGACAATGAAGCTTATCTAAAAACAGGAAACAAGAAACATATCAATGCAATGTACACATCAGGCTTCAGCCGTCATAAAAACAAAGCATAAAATACATTTCATTGTTTATAGGAATACACTCATATCGAAATCCTCATTTAGGCCCAAATGTCTCCAAAGTATGGATCCAAAAAAGCTCTCGTTGGCAGAGCTTTCTGTCAACATCACCCCCTCTATGTAAAAATACTTGCTCTATACCTTGGAATCTAAGGGAGGAGATAGGATTAGAACAATCATTAAAATGGCAAGCGACTGGATAATTTTCATCTCTCCGTGTAATTGAACTTTTGTGTTCGCTTATTCTTTGTTTAAGTGGACGGGTAGTTTTACCAATGTACATTTTGTCGCATGGACATTTTAACAAATAAATTAAATTTTTTGTATTACATGTAATAACTCCCTTGATTTTAAATGTCTTTCCAGTTAGAGGATGTTTAAATGAATTTGTTTTCTCTGAATTATGACATCGGGCACAATTCCCGTAGGGATAGTTCCCAGGTTTGACTGGGGCTAACAGTGCCTGTTTAGGGGGGGGGCAAAATAGAGGCTTTAACAAGTTTGTTGCGTAGGTTAGAGCCTCTTTTATGAACAAAAAGAGGTGGATCCTGAAAGTTTTTGGACAGGGCTGGATCTGTGGCTAAAATGTGCCAATGTTTTTGAATGGTTTTTTTAATAATGTGAGCCTGAGGAGTATAGGTAGTGATACAAGAAACTGAGAAGTGCTTTTCCTTTTTAATACTTTTTTTCAAAAGGTCAGCTCTAGACTTAGAGAGTGCAACATCATACGCTTCATCAACACACTGAGCTGTATAGCCTCATTCTAGGAAGCGCTGTTTCATTTCTACTGCTTTCTCTTTAAAATCTTCATCAGAGTAGCATAGTCGGCGCAACCTGTAAAATTGACTTTTTGGTAGGCCATTTTCCAGGGACAACAGATGTAAATTAGCCTTGTGGCTATAATCTGGCCAAATTACTGTACATATTGAGCATTGTCCCTGTCAAATAAACGTAAATAAAAAAAAAAAATGTTAAGGCTCTGGGGTGGGCACTCGTAGCTAAAAGGAAGGTATTGCGGTCAGTTTCTTTTTTATACAGTGTAGTAGTAAGGCTACCATTACTTAGCTCAATCCACATGTCTAGAAAAGAAACTCTTAATGAGTCATATTCCAAAGTAAAGTTCAAATCAGAATTACAACTATTCAAAAATGAAACAAATGCCCCTAATTCTTCGCTTGTACCTTGAAATAGGCAAAAAACATCATCTAGGTATCTGTACCATTTGAGGATTTTTTCACTATAAGGGTTGATATCTGGATTATAGACAAATTTCAGCTCGAAAAATCCAACATACAGATTTGCATAGTCTGGGGCAAATGTAGAGCCCATAGATGTTCCATTCTAGGTGTAGGTAGAATTCCCCTATGAATGAGAAATAATTTAACTAAAGGACTAGGGAGGCCAATTCAATAATAAATGAACTTGGAGGGAGGTCTGTACGATCTTGAAGATAGAAACCCAAGGCATCCAGTCCTCTTTCATGGGATATATTTGTATAAGCTTTCCACATCCAATGTTACTAATAAGATGTCTGCAGGTAACTCACTTATTTCTGAGATTTTATTGATAACATCAGTAAAGGCCTTAACATAAGAAGGAAGTTTGCTGACATATGGCTTGATGTAATAATCAACAAAATTGGACAAGGGTTCTAACAGAGAGTCATTGCTAGCCACAATAGGTCTTCCCTTTGGATTAACCAGGCTTTTATGAATTTTTGGAAGCATGTAAAACATAGGGGTCACAGGATGTTTACAATTTAAAAAGCAATGTTCATCTTTAGATATCCAGTGTATTCTCAAAGCATTGTCAGTAACATTGGTGATCTTCTTCTGAAAGTCTGAGGTTGGATTTGCCTTAAGTTTTTTATAGAATTCATCATCATTAAGTTGGCGATAGGCTTCTTTCATATAATCAGTCATGTTCTGCAAGACGATCGCACCGCCCTTATCTGCCGGTTTGATGATGATGTCAGTGTCCCTGGAAAGTTCCTGAATAGCCAATTTCTCATCAGGGCTGATGTTTGAGTGATGGGTATTCTTTTCATATTTCTCCATAATTTCTCCCTCAACAATTCTGCAGAAGGTTTGAATTGAAGGGTTTGGACAAAGAGGATTGAATTTACTTCTTTTTTTAAAAGGAGATGGATTGGATTCATTTTGTGTTTTACAGTCCCCAAACATATATCTTAACTTGATCTTTCTGAAAAAACGGTACAAGTCTGTTTTAACTTCAAAAGTGTCTACTTCACATGTGGGAACAAAGCTCAATCCTTTAGAAAGTACAGAAAGTTGATGTGTAGTAAGTACCTTGTCTGAGAGGTTTATCACTGGGCTTTCTCCCACTGGCGAGTGTTGGGCCTGCCCCAGATGACCCTGGTGTTTCTTCCCGCGCCTCGTTTTCTTCTGTTTCTTCCTCGTTGGCCGTTTTTTGGAGGATAATATCCCACTGGATGGGCGTAGCTCTTGGAGGAGTCAGAGTCACTTGGAAGATCACTTTCAGCTGTTGTCGTATCAGAGTGAGGAGCGCTCTCTGAAGGTTGTGGAGTCTGTTTCTTGTGGAGAAAATGGTAGACCTTGCCAAGCTGATAATCAGTTGAATCCCATCCTCTAACTGGAAAGACATTTAAAATCAAGGGAGTTATTACATGTAATACAAAAAATGTAATTTATTTGTTAAAATGTCCATGCGACAAAATGTACATTGGTAAAACTACCCGTCCACTTAAACAAAGAATAAGCGAACACAAAAGTTCAATTAGACGGAGAGATGAAATCAATGATTATATGTAACCTCATGCACTGTTTCACTTAATGTGCTTTACTCTGCCTGAAGAAGGTCATCTGACCGAAAGCTTGCACATAGAGTAAAAACCTGTTTGCAAAGACTTGAGTGTGCAGATTTTTCTTTACTTTTCATTTAGTATGTACTGTACAATTTTACATAGCAAGTAAAATTAAACTGTGAATAGTGAAAGTTAAAATTCAGAAGTGCAAAGAAGATATAGAATATAAAGAACATACAAACTAGAATGGTGGTCATTTTTCGTTGGCTTCAGTAGATATGGACAGAGCCACATGTGATCAGCTATTTCTGCAGGATAATAGCACACACTAGAATGAAATGTCCTCACAAATTCTAAACAGATTGACATTGACATTATCACCCATACTCTCTCTCCCTGGCAGTGTACAGCAAGTCTGATCTCTGTGCATACACCCACTCGGGCCTGCTGCCTCAGGCCATGGTCATCACAGACAGCAGCAGCAGCATCGGAACGCTCACCAACCTCACTGCAGTGAGACAGGTAGGGCTTCTACACCAACCTACTGCATCTGCTTGTAAGAGAGGTAGGGCTTCTTCACCATGGGAAATAGACATAGTTTATATTGTGTGTATACATATGTAGACCAACAGATGTGGGTACTGCACAGCCAAACCCGTACTAAGATTTCAGACCGTACAACCTACAACCGTACATTTAAAAGATGTTGAATAATGTCCTGTTGGCATTGTCAGATATTTACATCAGATCCTGAGGAGCAAGAGGGGCCCATCACTGAGGACTCCATGCATCTACAGTCAAACTCCCCTGTACCAGGTAAGGAAGTATACAGATCACAGAAAAATCAATGTGAGTATGTAGATGAGAAAGGAACAAAAGTCAATGATTTGCCTCGATCTCCCTGTAGTATCTTCTGGAGGTTTGGATCTGTATCCGTCATCTCAGTCCAGTGAGCCCCATTCGTCTCACCTCCTGTCCTCTCCACAAGCAGACGTCGACCCCTACATACCTGCACAGATGGTATCTACTGCTCAGTAGCAGCTTCAGAGGGACAATCCATTTCATCCCTTTTAGGGGTGCAAAGGCATTCTGAGAACAAAAGCACCAGGGACAGTGAAGGCTGTCTTTGAAACAAAATGAAAGGGGCACAGAGAGAAATTAACTACCTCTGCTACAGACGAAAGATTATCTGTAAAATACTGAAGACTGGGACCCCAAATCTGTCTGGTTTGGCCGGTGCTATGCTGCCTACATGTGGACTCAATATTAGTAAAACAAAGTACCATGAACTTGCGTATTAAAAGGTGCAGATTTGTTGTACTGAAAAATGCACCTAAATGACCTATGAATAATTCCAGAACACGAGTGGAGATAATTCCATCAATTCTTATGTAGTGGTATGTATTAGGGCCTGAAGCTGTAAAAAATACTACAATAAGATGTTTGAAGCAGGTAGAAAGGATCAATACATTGCATCACATCAATAAACTTACAATTGCCAAATACATTCAGGAAAACAACAATGCAACTGCACATTTGATATGCCAGATAAATAGTGTTGTTTTCAGGTTAGTGTTTGTACTCATTAGACCAATTGACTGTTGTTTTCGTGTGTATACTGAATGTAAAATTCTGCTTTAATAATAAAAAAAACTGCCATAGACACTAAGAAATTCAACCATTTTACCTATTAACTTGTCACTTGTACATTCTTATGACAAACTTCAAGATTAACTACACACTGCAAAACAAATATTGCTTGAAGTGTGCAATATCTTATGAAGATAATTACATTATATTTTAGTCAAATTAATGTAAAACCACACATCATTTTATTGGCCTTGACTACAATGTTCGGATGACAGCATGAAAAATCCACAAATAAAAATATGATCATTCCACAAAATAAAACATGATCATTATGAAGCACTACTTTTTCCTCTGAAATGAACAGAAATGTTTGCTCGGGAACAGAACTATAGTAACTTCACTTTGCATGTTCTCTTCTTCCTGTTTTGAAAGTCATGCCCTATATTCCACTATTTCCACTTTCTAGGCAGAAGACTGACAGTGACTTAACAGTGTCTCCCTTCCCACATGGTAACAAAAAAACTGGGGAAAGCCGTAGAAAATATGCACTGCAGACCAAATGAACAAAGACGACACATCAATCATCAGTCTCTTATTCTCTGTCAACTTGAGGTCAAGCCTCAACTTTCTTTTTCTTCTTCTTCTTCTTCTTTTTCTTCTCTTCAAGTTGTGGGGTCTCCTGTGTGCTCTCCTCTTGTATTTCTAAGTTTCCATCATTAAAATAATCTTTTCTTTCCTCTTCATGATCTTCCTCAAGCTTAGGAATTTTCTTCTTCTTCTTCTTCTTCTTCTTCTCCTCGGTGACTAAGCTCCCACATGTGTCCTCTTTGTTCTCCACGGGATCAGCAGAGTCTTTCTTTTCTTCCGTTTTCTCTGTGTAGTATGGGCGGACAATGTCTGAGATGGTCACTGCTGCTTCTTTGATCCTCGTATCCATCTCACTGTCACTGTCACTAAGACAGAAGGAATGAGTAAGTAAGTAAGTAAGTAAGTAAGTAAAGTTTATTTATATAGCACATTTATTTATGCAACCCAAAGCGCTCAACACACAGACATAAAAGCATAAACAGACAAATTAACAAATAATTGACAATAAACAGAAATAAGATGCTGGACGGAGTAGCGTAGGTTACCAGCGTACCCATAAAGCACAGACATCAAGACATAAACAAGCAAGTTAACCCTATGAACCCTATAGACTCTTTTAAGGGCATTCTCACTACCTTTAGTTATAAGCATTTATCCTGGTCATTGTCAGTGTCATTCACACATGCTATATATATTTCTTTTTTCAGCACAGCTACCCAGATAAGCCACCAATTCTTGCATTGATTTGATTTTGAAATGTATTTCACCACAGCAAGCTGCCAGCTGGACATGATTTTCATGTATGTGTAGGTCAGACTGTCTTGAATCTGGCAATATAAGATAAGAACCATGGTGGAGGTGGACTCTGGCCCTGAGCAATTTACAGAAATAGGTGTGTGCCTTATAGAAATGGCATTTTTTATTTAGTGATGAAAAACTACCTTTCTGCACAGATCAGTGACACAAACTGATCTGACCTGATTTGACGCATTAGCCTGGGTGTGCACTCATGATGATTCTCTACAACAACTTTTTACTGCACTGCAATGAACAAAGTAAAGGTAAAAAAAAAGTGTTTCTTTGTCAAAGAAATTGGGATGCAATGTGAGCCTTGAATTGGATACCATGCAGGAATTTCAAAACCAAATTATGAACATGCTTTGCCAAAGAGAAACACATGATAGCGTTGGATTATGAACATGCTTTGCCACAAAAACACACAAAAACGTGGGGTAAGTCAAGCTATGTCAAGTCAAATGTAAAATTCCATGACTTTTCCTTGATTTTCCCTGACAAAAAAACTTGAATTTCCATGACTTACTATATAATGGCTGGTACAATATATTGACCAATGATTTCAGAGCAGCCGCGTTTTTAGAGCGGGAGATGAATAAATGGGATTGAATAAACAAAGTTGGGCTACTCAGGCAATCGGTAAAGCTAATAACCACATATACACAAATGTAAATATTTGTATTATTGTAGTTTGGCAAGTGCATTTTAAACTGCTACAACAAAATTCCCTGATATTCCATGACTTTGCCCCAAAAATGATAAAATTCCCTGACTTTCCATGTCTAGAATAGACTTTCCAAAATTCCATGATATTCCAGAAATTCCATGACCTGTGGGAACCCTGATGTGATCACGGGTTCGCAAGTAATTCCAACGAGACTAATGGGTGTGCAGGTCAACGCAGGGTAGTATAGACTGTAAATATGATGCAAGTTAATTTGATCGCAAAGACAAGTGTGTAGTCTCGTTGGAAAGCCACACTTCTGCTCTATCACACAATAAAGGTTTCATCTCGCTGCAGCTAATAGTTGTGGAGCAATATAACAGAGAAGAACGGGTGTGTTTCTTGACACACTTCATGTCAATCAGGCTCTAAGGGTTAACAAATACTAAAAAGTTTTAAAAAAATCTATATTTTAGGAGGGAGAGAGAGAGGGAGAAATTGAGACATATGGCACGAGAAAGATCTATCATACAAATGCTCAACACTTTCAGTAGAAGCTGTGACGGTATCATGTGAGCTGTGAGATCTAGCCTAATTAGCTCTGCTGTGTTGATGTGTGTACCTAAGGGGTTTTACCTGGAGCTAGGGAGAGGTCTTCGCTTCAGTGAAGGAACCGGAGCTGATTCACTCATACCAGGTACAGATGTCGAGAAGAGACGAAAACCTTAACATGAGCATAAGAGAGGGAGGACGGTACATTAAAACTAGACAGAACTTTTAATCAAGTTAGACTAAAATAACCGAGAAGTGAGCTACTTTAAGCCACATCAACTTGACACCTCTATTAGCGATTAGTTCTGGTTTCATCTTCAGATTCAGTTTGATGGTGTAGTCATGAATGAGTGTGATGTTGCATCCATATTTAATTAATTCACCTTCATCCTCCTCCTCCTCCTTCTCTCTCTCCTTTTCCTGGCTAGACCATACCCTGCTGGAGTTCACAGTTGCCAAGGAAACTTCTGCTATGCAGCTGAAACAAACCAGAAAATGGAGGTAAAGAATAATGATGCATCTCTTTTGCAGATTAAGCTAACAGTGACTGAGATGACCATCAGAACTTACCTATCAAGCACATTTCCTAACTTCTTTGCCACGTGAGCTCGGAACTCTGGTGTGGTCTCCAGCTCATTGCCATCCTTCTCATGTTCAGATGCAACAGTTCTATTAATACAGGGGTCACATGGTTTCAGTTCAGTTCAGTGAATATTCTACTGATATTTACCAATACTAATGAATGTTTTACTATGATTAATCAAAGCTAAACCTGTAGCAGTGTAGATAAATCTGTGGTCACATAAACTATAATGATAACACCAACTTACCGTCGACTATGTGTGCCATTCTTGCCACATTCTGTATTAAGAAACATCAAATGAATTCAGACATTTCAAAGAGGATGCAAAACTGACATAACGTTCCAACTGAAGCCTTTTACTATAACGAAATGTATTTTATACGCTTTAAATAATACACAGTTAAAATAAAACTAACAGCTTGAGTAGGTTAATCTTTATTACCATTGGTGTGACCAGTCTGAGAGCCATTTGTTTTTGCAGGAACAAAACTCCACGTTGCCTCTTTCAGTTTCTCCGTGTCCTCTTCACTGCTGGAATCTTCACTGGACATCGTTTCTCTGATGAAGAATGTTTCTCTCCATGAAGAAGGTAATGCAAACGCGTAGCCTACAGTAAGTGTTAACTTCGTCTAGTAGCTCACGGACAAATAGCCTAAGCAGTTTCACAAACTGAATGGATAGATAGGCAGGCAGGCAGGCAGGCTATGCTATGCGGCTTTAGTTAGTTGACAGCTTGCTCTTGCTCATGGACGTTAAAAGTTTGACTATTTAACTACTTTAAGAGTTGCTTCCTGCAACATACACTTCTTTACCAGCAAACACAACTGCACGTGTGGACAGTACTACAATCACATACCGTAAAAAATCCTGGCTCAGTTAGATATATGATGATATGAGGTTATCATTAAGCATAACACTTCCACATTTTCCTCCACGACATGCGAAATCTCTTCTTCGTACCGCTGTAAGAATCAGTTAGCATACTCCTGCCATCTGCTGGACTGGAGTAGTAGGCACAGAAAACTAATTAATGAAGGTATTTTAGGTCACCAGTCAAAATGTTATTTTATTTGCACAAATGGATCAACATTATGACAATCACGCATCGTGATTCGGTTAACAGTTAGCATACTTTGTAAATAGTTATGGTTATAGGATTTGGCAGACGCTTTTGCCAAAGCAATTCACAAATGTTCACAAATAAAACCAATAAAATAGTTAACTAAAATTAATAAGTTAATTAACAGTTACTGCACTTTGGCTTTGTAAGGCAGTACAGCTAATAGCAATAATAAACAATAATGTCAATGCAATTTGATCTTTGATATTGCATTGACATTATTGTCAATTATCAATATGGTCATATCAATTAGGTTTTTATCCAAAGCTATTTAGAATACATACAGTTAAATACATTTTAAATATAAATAATTGAGTTAATATATAAATATATACTTAATTATAATAATTATGACAATAATCATAGCAATCCTTCATAACAACCATAAACATTCACAAAATATGAAAAGAACTAGGCTTAATTAGCTATATGCAAGGTAGGAGAGGGGGTCAATAGGAAGAATAAAGCTTAATCAAATTTCATTCATTTAATAATTATGAATTATTTTCAGTTCTGTGATGAAGAATACAGGAAAAATCTCATCCCCTTTGTGTCTGTCTGTATGCCTGTCACATTGTAAAAGGAGAGCCACATTTCATTAACATTCACTACCTACCTGGTAACTTTTCAAGGTACCAGTATCCCTGAGTAATAGAGATGGACAGGCATCCCTGTATTTTGTTGACTGACTCATGCCAGAAGTGGTGACCAGTATTGAATCACTGTCAGGCCAAAACACCTGGCAATATGTGTTGATAATTTGAGCCGTCTTTCTCCTGTTCACTGCAGCTGAAGCAGCTGACGTGCCTCCCATCATGAGACACGTTATGGTGACAGTAGTGCAAAATCCAAAATCACCTCACCTTAGAGATGCCCCCCCCCTCCCCCAAAAAAGAATCAAATACTCTGTCATAATCACCAGTTTGCAAACCCACCTCTTTATTAGGCATTATTATTTTTCAAGATATTAATAATCAATTTATCATATTATTTACAAATAAAAGAAAGTAGAGTTCACAACATTGTGTTCAGTGTACTTTTCAGTTGAGGCTTTTTTCTTAACGTGCTAACACACGCACACACACGCACACACACACACACACACACACACACACACACACACACACACACACACACATATGCTCAAATATAATCACACAGTATCCACCACTCCACTTGGGGGGTTTTGGATTTGATTAATCTCTCCTATTCCTGTTGGGCCTGGACATTTGACTCCATCTACACATCTCCACACAGCCTGTAGGACCCACCGAAGGTAGAGACCACAACTGGCAATTAGCCATGCTATTTTTATTCAATTAGCCATGCTATTTTTATGCAAGGCACATCATGCAATAACACAAAATGTGGGGCAAGTAAGGCAGGAATAGCGGTTATCAATACAACACCTGAGATTTACTGCATACTTATTATTGTGATCAATCCTATTTTAGCATCAAAATACATCCTAAGGTCGGCCTTGTGTGGTGTAGGCTGGACCACAATAAAATGTAAGAACCCTTTCAGAGCACAATGTAACTTGGCAAAATGATACTTGACCAAACTTATTATCCTAGCAAGCATTAATGCCAGATATGCTGTTGTTGGTTAGATGATTATTTTGCATGGCTTGAATAGCTTGCTACTTTTCAAGACTTCTGCTTTCATTACTTTTCATCAAAGTGAATAAGAGACAGGGGTTCACTATTGACAAATACGTTTTTTTCCCATTATTTTATTTATTAATATTATTATTGTAATATTATTTTATTTATTATTTTGCATCTTTATATATTTTGAACATTTGAACAGTATGTCCACGATGCAGTTGCATCCTGTAGGATTGTGTGAACGATACAGCATAATGAAGACTGTGGGAAATCACTTGAATACTGTATGTTTTGCATTAACTCAAACAAAGGAACAGCGCAGACAGTTAGGCTACATGTCGCAGCCTGGCATTTCTCTTACTAGCCCAAAAGGAGACCACATCATTAGGTGAAGTAATGCTACTTTGAACAGAAACAGTTCTGAATCCACAAAGAATGTAAAATATCTCCACTGAGGGATTTTTGTTTTGTTTATAAGATGTTTTGTTTATAAGTTGTTAATTTACCTTGCTGCCTTCCGTATTCTGCATGCATGACAGACGAAAGCATGATGGTGAGTCATGAGAGAGAACAGGAGAGGGATGTGTGGGGAGGGATGTGTGTGTGTGTGTGTGTGTGTGAGAGAGAGAGAGAGGGGGGGGGGGGGCAATTTCCAGGAAAGCTTTTAAGAAAAGAACAAAGCAGTTGCTTTACATGTGTAATGTGTGTGCACATCATCAAACCATGCTACTCTAAAAAGCTTGTATCAATGCAGTTCATCAAATAACCAGAAGATGGTGCAAGGCCATCACATTTATTCCTAAGCTCAACTTCCTAGTACTTCCGCCTTTGCCAAACGATAAAGAAATTGTAGTTGCAGGGGACCAAAAAAGTACAACTGATATGGCACCCCTGAAATCAACAAATGAGGAAGCAGACACAAGATTGGTTCTGCATGCCATTCACTGCCGTTCTAAAACTGTTGTATTACTGTTGTGTCTTCTAGGGATATTGATGTTCTCCTGCTTTTGGTATCCCACTTTCAACGTATGCAATGTAAGCATCTCTGGATGATGTATTGTAGAATACTGACGTATTGATTAAGAATTCAAATGACACAAGTAGGTTTTACTCTCTCATACTAAATAGTATGTATTGGTAAATTACACAAGTAGGTTTTACAATCTCATACTAATTGGTACGAATTGGTAAATTGTAATCAGGATAACTGTTTTGTACAGAACTCGGCACGTAGGATTGCAGGTAGCCTACCATGCTCTTTGTTGTCGTACATATCCAAGTCTGCTCCGTTGTCTGTTCTAACTATGTGCTTTAGAAAACACAGCGGTCAAAGGGGCCTGTGGAGGTCTGTGGTGAGAAGCACATGATTACACGGCTGTTCTTTGGGGTCCTGATCTTTTACCTCATCAGAGTGCTGATTACACAGGTCATCTATTCCTTCTTGTCGGCCTCCTTCCTCTTTCCTAGTGCAGGCAGATTGCTTTTACGTGCCTCATGTTGCCACGGCAACAAGATGTACAATCATCACCCGACATCATAGCAAATTTTCTTTAAAAAAAAAGTAATCTTTTCGCAAATGACTTCAAGAGCCCAAAGTCACACAAGAAGATTGTAAAGCAGTTTTTTGTTTTTGTTAACGCCTATAATAACTACTTCTAAAGGCATGATTATTTATGAGGTTCTGTCTTAGACCAAACCAGAAGTCAATGCCTGGAGAGGCACTGGTAGCCGAGGACATTATGAATTAGTTCATTAGATCTCTCCTGTGAAAAGAAGTCAGAAGAACATTTCAAAAACATCTCCTGGACTGCTAGCCTGAAAGCCAGCCGAACTTAGCCCTGCCCACAGCATTTGAGGTCAGGAAGTTCAGTCTGGAATTGTTCCATTGAGGAGCAACTATATCCGAACGAGTTATTCGGACCAATCAAATTGTCTGGACGGGCTTTGTAGGATGATGGACAGATGAGCAACACTGCCTCGTCTATTACATCCTCTGAGCACGCTTCGGTTGATTTTGTTTGCAACTAAAACGCTGTCGCTAGAACCTGGCTTCTAAGGCCTTGTTTACACATAGGAAAAATGCATATATTTCTCTCTTGATCTGGTCTTTCATTTACACAACAACTCCGGCCAAATTGGAGATGTGGGAAAACTCCAGTTTCACTTTTGCATGTAATACAGTGCCACCTATTTGCTAGAGGGGTTTGCAACAACTCTTACCAATCTTTTTTAAGCTAGCCTGGCTCCGCCCTCCTATGTACTTCCGCTCAATTTTAATTTCCCTTCAGTACGTCGTCTGGGTCTGCGGTATATTCTTGGGTTTTCTCCCGGTCAATCTTTACCTGTCAAATCAGCGTGGCTGAGAATGATGACGGTGAGGTCGTGCGAAGACGAAACCGAAACTTATTGTGATAAACAGAAGAAGCAACGCCTGCAAACGTCAAAAAATGCAGTTGGAAAAATGCAGAAATTTATTTACAGCAAAAGTAGACCCACATGCATTGTTTCCTGACTGTTGATGCTGTTTATTGTCAGTTTCAAAAGTTTAGGCGAAGTAGGAAGTAACGTTAGGGATCTCTGATCAATATGATTGGTAAGGCTGGACCAATGATTTCAAAGTTAGTGCCCGTCATGTCAAGTGTTGCAAACGTTTCCCTAACGAGAACTACCAGACTCTCTGTACAAATAAAATGTACGTATGAGAGTCTAGATATTTCCAGGCTTCCAGGAATAGTTTAAAGCATCGGTGTGAACAGAATATTTTTTTCGAATAACCTACCTTACTACGTATTCGTGGTCTTAGATTTCGCTATCACGTGTTGTGCAATATATTGACAGCCAATAACTTTTTTTTTAAAAACTTCAAGTGTTACAATGTTAAGGTATTTGTGGAGAAGAAGGATGATTCAGGTGTTCTTCTTATAGCTCACGGTGAGCTATTTTGTCACTCTGATTGGTTAGATCTATCCAATTGAGTACAGAGGCATTTCCCCCCTGTATTGGTTGAAACACGCCCCATAATCACGTTCCAATGGAGCAGTATCAGACTCAAATTCTGACTAGAATTGAGTATGATGACATCAGGCTACTGGACTGCAGCAATGGCTTCTCTTTTTTGTCATGCAAAAAGAGGGATGGTAGATGTCTCATACCTCTTCTCTTCTCTCCTCTCCTCTCTTTTCTTCTCTTCTCTTCTTTAGATGTATTGGCGACAAAGTCACAACATAAATTGAATCATAAGATGCATATTTAAAAAAAAAAAAACATTTCTCAAAGTTTGCAAAGGTAAAAAAGGCCAGATGGTAATACTGTTGGGATGTCAGAGAAGTGTTAAGTCAGACAGAGCACTGTCTTTGCACCCTCCTCTCTCTCTATCTCTATCTCTCTCTCTTTCTCCATCTCTCTCTCTCTCTGTCTCTGTTTCTCTCCCCCCCCCTCTCTCTATCTCTCTCTCTCTGTCTCTCTCACACACACACACACATGCTGTGCTCTGCAGTGGCGGTGACCTTTACCCACCGGCCTGATGACTTTTGCTCCGGCTCATGCTGACCCAGGTGTCACTATGGAGACTCTCCAGCTTTAGAACAATACACAGAGAAGCAGGAACGCTGCATGGAGGCTGAATGACATAAGCAACATCGAGGATAGAGGAGAGAGAGAGAGAGAGAGATAGAGAGAGTGAGAGAGAGAGAGAGAGAGAGCTGCATCACATGGTGGATTTGTTGTCTAGTTTATGTTCTCTTTGTCCCAGCAGTTTTAGTCTACACTCTGTGTATCTTTATTGATAAGCAGTTGGACTATAAACATTTTTGTGTGACACTGTCAAGTACACGTAAAATAACCATCTGTGCAAATAATCGTTCAAAGTGAACATATGTTTTAAAAAAGAGACGTGCAAACACATGCACAATCACCACATTATTCAGTGGATAGCCACATTATAAGACAGTTTTAAGAGGCACTTCAGCCTTGGTCTTTAAAAAGGGAACTAAGCGTATTTGCCCTGCAGGGAGTGCAAAACATTAGGAGTCCAGAGTGTCTAGTCTAATCTCCTGGAGGGAAGAGTTCTCCTCTCATTCAGCTGCACCAGTCAACAGAATTACATGTCAGTGTATGCATGTCGGATTCCTTTCTTGTGTATGGAATTAATATAGTATCATATATTGTTTTTCATTGTATTGTATTATACTCTATGTGTCTATACCTACTATGCATGTGTGTGTGTGTGTGTGTGTGTGTTCCCAGTGAAGACCCCAAGGCACCCTCTAGGCACAATCTCAGTCTACTATCAGGGCCTGCCGGCACGAAGCAAAGCACCTGGTCGCAGCCTGACTTTGCCTCCTTCACACACACAGACACACACACGTACATACACACACATATACATACACACACACACACACACCCCACACACACACACACAAACTTCTGCATGTCTAAATCAGACCACAGCACCAGAGGATAGAGAAGGTAGCAGGGACACTCAATGATGTGGATAGCCTACAGGTAGGACACTGCCACAGATGTCTCTCATCTCTCTCTCTCTCTCTCTCTCTCTCTCATCTCTCTCTCTCTCTCTCTCCATCTCTCTCTCTCTCTGACTGTCTCTGTCTATCTGTCTTTCTTTCTCTCTCTTTCCATCATTTTCCATTTGTTCTCTTTCTTTCTTTCTTTCTCTCACTGTCTGTCTCCCTCTCCCTGTCTTCCTTTTCAGTAACTGAACGGAAATGGCCGAGAGAGGATCTAAAACTAGCCACCAACACAAATAGCAGTCCCAGCTTGAAGGTCTTTGGCATGAGTGATGATGAGCTAAAGCAATAATATGGCATGGTTAGAGGGGAGACAAGGGCCATTGGGCTTAGTGAATTCAAAACAAGGCCACAATAATTGGAAACACGTTGTCAGGTAACATTGGCTCTGTTGAAAAGTCATGCCTTCTTTTCGGTTCAACAAACACTACGGTGAGAAGGTCAAGCCAGTACCATCAATTACTCTTCTGCCTTCATTATTTGCCAGTGGTCACACAGAGTAAAAGAGCTCTGTTTATTTAAGGTGTGGGCAGGGGCTAAACATCCTTGTACAGAGATGCTTTTCACAACTCCAAAAAAGCCAAGAAAATACTCAACTTCAAATATTACCCACATAAAGACATACAAACACACTATCTATTTATATAATACATACACATACACACATACACGCACACACACAGAAGTACGTACGTACGTACGTACCCTCAAAGAACGTAAGACAGAGAGGGAGAGGCGAAAAACATGCACATTCTCGGAAGCTAAGGAAAGGTCTTCTGGTCCTCTGGGCTTTGCCAAGCATTAAATCATATCCTGGCCTCCCACAGTCTCTCTCTCTCTCTCTCTCTCTGTTTCTCTTTGTCCCATACAAACACATCAGTTTCAGGCCTGTGAGCATCAATCAGACACCAACCCAAACACGCAGCCTCACTGCTTTCAAGATGTTTACTGTAGCTCTTTTCTCTTTCTATATTGTTCACACACACACACACACACACACACACACACACACACACAAACACACACACACTAGTTAATCACATATGGATCATCAGACATTTGATTCATACAGCATTTTATTTAATTTTATTTTATTATTACTGAAGTTGAACAGTCTTAAAATGAATTGTGTATGTTAGACGCTGTCCTCACATATGACACAAATATATTAAACAAACAAACAAACAAATAAACAAGTGGGTTAAGTGGACACAGATGCAGCACCACACAGTACCGCATATATACATATACATTATAAACCTACAGGACATCCTCTTCAATTCAAACAGTCATACAATCAGTTTAGTCCTCTTTCAACATATGGAATATATAAGCAGCACATTTCAATTACATTGTCTTATCAAGTACATTTCAAAAACACATCCAGACAGTAGCTGATTGGCTATGACAATGGATCTGGCCCGATTCGGGCACACGTCTGATTGGCCAGATTCATTCCGCTGTGTACGGCTATCTGGGTTCTACGGCTAGACTCTTGACCAAAGAGCTCATCTCGCGCTGGAACACATGGCTTATAGTTCTCTTGTTTACTGAATTGCTTTGGCACATTGCTCAACATTTACAAAATGAAGTGCATTTCAGCAGGAAACAACACACACTACCTGCTAAAGCCTGTAACTCGCTCAATTTGTTTCATGTGTGTTTTAATAGTAAATAACTCTTCACCTCAATATGTATTTCATTGTTCATTGTACAGTAAATTTCAGCCCCAGCACATCCACTTCTGCACACATCCCCTGGCTTTGAAAAGACTTGAATGAATCTGTATCATTATCAGTCACTCAAGGAAGCAGACAACTAGTGACAAGTTCACTGGACCTACAAATAAACTGTGGATGGTGTTTGTTTTTGTTGATTTGTTTGTTTATGTTTGTCACACCACTGTATTTGCTGGAAAAAGGAAAATATGAAAAGGATCATATTAATAATAATAAACAGGGCGAATGTAGACTAATATATTATTTATATTACTTCAGACAATTGTCCTTATAAATTTGCATTACTAACAAATAACAAATAGCAAATTAATGTTATTGTGAACTATGTGATATGTTTTCAGATTGTCCATTATCCTTTGAGAAATGTGCCAAACCAATTGCACATTTTTTTTTCCTTGAGCAAGTGTTTAATTCTGGACCTCACTACGCTGGACTGTAGACAAGAAACTCAAACAATGACATGTGAGTCATTGTTGGGTTCCGGAGAGCAACAACGACACTAAAGAGCATCACGGGCCTGATCGTGACTGGGTCTGTTCCACAATCCACTGTTCTCCCGAACGATGTTATATGCTCTCTAAAGAACCTTCCGGAGCTTTAGTAAGACACTAGGCTAAAGCAAGTACACAGACGAGAAAAATACTCAGCATTCAGACACAACAGATATGTGCATACACATATTTGATTAACACAGATGAGAAAATACTACACATATAAATACAGTACACTGACACAGATCACAAGACAAACTTTTAAAATGCTAGGAATACAAATTTTAAACAGCAACTTTCTTGAATAAATATTAAAACAATGAAACCAACAGTGAGTAAAAGTTAAAATGCTACATTTAAACGTTTCATAGACTTCATATTTCAAAGTGAGACAGAACTGTTTAAAGTGCACCGACTACAAAATACAGCTCTCAACCTGTTATTTTATCTTACATTGTAAAGGTCCTTGAAGGTCATCTGACAACCTTTCTTTGCTTCCCCATAGAGCTTGTGTCATGGAACCCTCTGTTACATTCTAGAACATTTCTGTGCTTTGCTTTTAAAGGGCTATACAAACGATGGAAGTGGTCGAGAGTATGAGACATCAATCAGAGGTGCACTTGTATTGGATGCCAAATAAAGCATCAAGAATGGCTGCTGGAGAGTATTTTAACTTCACCTCTCCATGTAATCCAAAAGACTCTACACACTTGCGATACTGCGAAGATTATTTGTATTGATTTTGATGAAACAGTCATTATTTATCTATCCATACAACCAGGAAGTAAGCAAAGACACATACACACAAACATGCACACACACGCGCACACGCACACAATATAAATTAGCACTCTCTCAACCCAGATAAACATTACTGCCTTGAATATTTATATCTTGAATATCTTGAATCTTGAATAAAATACCATAATAGGTCAATGACATCTAAAACACTGCACATTTAATCAGACAGGGCAGGGAGTCTAGTGACGGACAAGCATATGAAAACAATCCTTTTATTATTCTCGGCAGCTCACCATAAATACTAATCTTTTTTTTTCGCCCCTCATTTAAGACTGCACCCGGGGACAAACACAGTCCTCACCATTAAGTTTGGTCTGCGGCACAAAAACATTCAATAACTTTTTTAATTCATTCGCTTCACTGGTTGCCAAGTGAAAAAGTGTAGTTTGGCCAAAAGCATACATAGCTGTGCATGTTATGTCTATCTCCTGTGTATTATTCATTACAAAACTAGCAGGGGTCCACCATTTTCGCTGTGTACACATGCTGTGATGGCAATACACTATATTTTTTAATATTGAGCTTCTCTGTCTCTTGTCTTATTTGGATAGCAATGGACACTTGCTGGATATGCACCTTATCCCTTAAAGGTGTGGGTTTTTCAACATTCTAACATAAGATTCCGTTCTGCAATAATTGAAGGTTCTAAAATTCTTTAGAACGTTCATTGTCCAACATTCCTATCACTCCGGTGTGACGGTACACCTTTAAGGGTTAATGTACCTTGTATGGCTGCCCAAATATTTATTTGAAGGATCTTTGTGTACAGCCCTTCTTCTGTAATGATTATTCACAGATAATCACAGAGATACAATAATACATTTTAATCTCTGAGAATAATTCTTCCATGATTTCCCTCAGTTAAGTATGGTTAGGTTTATTAACACTGTAGGCTTGTTTGTGCAACAGACTACAGTGCTACTACTGTGCTACTGTGTTAGTTGGAGATGGCGGGGCGACTACAGTGCTCTGGATGTAACAATCAACCAATAACGGAATTTCTAGCCAGGCGCAGCTGGTTCACTTGGGCAGGTTGGGCATAGCTCTACAAAAAATGGTAGTGTCTAGATCAGATCTGCTGGATGGACAATGGGGTGTGAGTTCCGGATTACGTTCCTGATGATGCTCTTGTAACTAATACTCGTAACTGACTAAACCTAACCCTAAACTTAACCGATCTGATCTACCATTAACCACCAAAAACCCATCCAGCAAAAAACAAATATGGCAGCATGTGCTCAAGGAGAAATAATAGTTATTTCCAAGAAATCCATTGCATAGATTTCTGTGATTCTTGGTGTGTGTATCTTTTTTATGAAACATAGTGTGAAAGTGAAATAATTTTTAAAACTTAAATAAGTCAACGGCAATAGCTATAGGATATATAACTGTAACAATTGTTTACATTGTAAGAGCTGAATGCAAATCACCGTATCAATCGAAGACTAGCGGCGACCAAAGAAAATATTGTTGAATAGCTTGATACCAGTCTGCCAGCAGTTTCGGAAAACAGGGACCCCCTAATGGAGTGTTTCGAAGGTTTCAGACCCTAAATGCCTATTCCTCTTGGACTTCTTTTGTAAGATTTTGTCCCAAGGTTAGGCTACACTTACAGAAGATAAAAATAGCCCACTTCTCTGTATGAGGTGACATTTCAAGTTTTGAGAATGAGAAGAGAAGACAAATGAAAAGTAGAATTGGCAGCATAACTAATAGCTATTATTGTAAGTGTGTGTGCTTATCAGAGAAGTATTTTCAACTGTATAATTCCCTACCATTCGACCCATTCTGTAGCCTAATTTTATTTTTCCCCACAAGAAACATAAGGAACGCTGTAGTGCACATAGGCTGCAGATTAGGCTGCTGAAGGAAGGTATTTAATTTGACTGGCTGCTGAGCCTAGGCTCCAGGAGGCTACAGGGGTTGTGTTTAGCAGCACCCCAAATGAACAAACTCATATTTGCATAAATCCACCATTATTTTTAGCTCATTGCCAAAAATATTAAGGAAATAACAAACCGGTATGTTATTGTAATGAACAAAGAAGTAGCCTATGATGATTGAATACAAATGTGTTTTGATTGCAAGTGGTAAAGTGATGGTATCTTGTCTGTAATTAGCTAGTGTTCCACTATGCTTAAACATGTTAGCAAAACTTCTGCAAACTACCCTCAGTGGTCCACTGGTCTCTCGCTATTTGTGAAACTCGATTTGTTTCAACTCGATCATCAGACCATCTACCCCAGTAGTTATTTCTGCCCTGGAGTCACTGATGTTTCTATCTTTATTAGAATGTTCTCTCTATGATGCTTTCAGCACATAACGTATTTAAAGCATGACTCAAATTTGTGCTACAATGGCTCAGTGATGACCTGTAATGTGCTGTTTGGTATCTCTTTGAACTTGTCGCCTGATGATCCTTTTTGTTGATTAGCCAAAAGCTAACAGCCAATTAAGTTTTCATTTTTCTACCAACGGCTCATTAGTATTCGCCCCGGAGTGAGGAAGAATGAGCTTGATGCCGATAAACAGCCGAAAATAACATCAGAAAAGCAATGAAGCAAGGAGGTGACAGTCAAACACAACTAGAGAATCCTTTGTTCCGTTGAACTTGTTGTCTTCTAAGATTGCTTTGTTCATTATCAACACACAATGCAAAGGAAAAAAGACAGAGTGAAAAAAACAGCCTATAGCGAATACAACAGCGCAATGTTTTGTATCATTATTCACGACTACACGACACAAGTGGTGCATGGGCATTCACAAGTGAACGTTTTGGAAAGGGGGGGAAAAATGCAAAAGTCTTGACTTAGCAGTTTTGCGGCCGTCACGTGACGGTCCGTCGGCTGTGTAGTCTGTTGAGCGGGTTTCATTGCTTTTGTTGAGAGATTAACAGAGCACACACACAGCGCAGCATACACACACACAAGCACACACACACACACACACACACACAGGGACTAATACACACGTACACACTCACGCGAATACACACACACACACACACACACACACACACACACACACACACACATGCACGCACAGTGTAAGGGAAGCTAGGCCCAGTGGGCTGCCAGAGTGAGGGTCTCAGTTACGCTGTAGGGGAAAACACGATCATCGCGGCTTAACGCACGCCAACCCAGCTAACCAAAAAGAAAAAAAAAAACACACAAAAAAACAAAACAAAAAACGGAGCGCCGTCAGATCAGGCTGGGTCGTCATCCCAAACCTTCCGCCATCAGTGGAGCCAGCGGGGGGGCCATGTGGTTGAGTGTCGAGCGTCTCGTCTGATCTTTGCCACGCCGCCGGTTTTGGGAACTTTGTTTTTTCAGCAGGACCACGGCCGGCCACTGCTCCGCCGCGTGAGAAGACTGAGGGGAGAAGAGAACACCTTTCCGGAAGACTCTTCTAGCCCCCCCTCAAATGAACCCCCACCTCACTCCCAGGGGCACCATCCACCAACACAGTAAGTCACTGACGCAGGTGTTTCATGTCCAACACGTGGCACCCCCCGGAAATAGATATCACACACAGCAACTGTCACCGGTGGGGTGTTTTTTTTTGTTTTTTACTGAGGTGAACACACAGTTGTTTTAGTCCCATGTATGTTAGTAACACATCTCTTTGACTGATGGTATTACTGTTTGCCACGATGGGGTGACCTTACAGTTGCTATAGTGATAGAGGAGAAAGAAGGTGTCAAAGGTATTTGGACTGAGAGAAGTGCTTGATTGAGGAAGGACATGTAACACTCTCTCTCTATCTTTCTCTCGTTCTCACTCCCTCTCCCTTTCTTTCTCTGTCTTTTCTGCTTTTGCCTCTTTAACTCCCGCTTGTTGTCGGCACGGCTGTTGTTCATGGTATTGGGGAGGTGTGTGTGTTTGCCACGGGGGGGAAGGGGGGTGTTGGATTCACCTTTCGCAATAATGCAGAGTAAAACTAGGCGAACCCTTCACGTCCTCGGCAATACCCCAAGCCTCTAGCTCTTCCTCCTCCTCCTCCACTTCAACTTCCACCTCTTCCTCCTCCTCTTCCTCCTCGTAGACACTGGGCTCCTCAATGGAGGCCTCCATTCGGTAGCAGTAGGGCTGGCCCTCTGTGTACTCGTAGATGGTGGGCAGGCTGCTCTTGAGACTGCAGCGCCGGCGAAGCGCCACTAGCAAGGGTTGGGGCATGGTGAAGATGTCCACGTTGTTGCCCAGGTCGATCCACGCCAGGCACGAGAAGCTCTTGGGGTCCTTGAGGGTCTCAGTGAGGTCCTTGACCACAGCCACCGTGAGTCGGTTGCCGTTGAGCGCCAGTGTGTTGAGCTTGGGCAGCGTGGCTAGCACGGGCAGGAGCAAACACAGGCCCTCGTCACGCAGCTCGCAGAAGCTCAGGTCCACAGCGGACACGGCGGCCCCGCTGGTCTGGAGGTGGAGCGTTACGTGCCGGACGTCGCGGGTGGAGAGCGGGATTCCCGAAAGGTCCACCGACTCGGCAGACTGTTTCTTCTGGAGGGTGTTTTTCAAGCTGTTTGTGAAAAGGAAAGACAGATAAGAAGAAAGTTAATAGGCGAGGCAGGAAAGACAACAATAAGAAGCATAAAGAAGCTACACAGCCATTGAAAAACTCCAAGGAAGTCATTTCAGGTTTCAAATGCCATGTTGATACTGAATAGATAACTGCCAAGCAAGCCTTACCAACCAGATGGTAGTAGAATTTTTTTTTTCCTCCGTGTTTTCTTTCTCAGGGGATTGAAATCACTAGGCTTGATTTCAAAGTAATACTTGAATCAGCTGCAGTGTAACCATAGAGAAACTCACTGGGGTTGCCCAGAGTTTGTCTTTTGAAAGTGCAGCTGGTTGAGCTGTATGAGTGGCAACCATGGAACTAGAGGTGAATAGGCATTTATAGAGGGAAGGAGATCTGTCCCTAAGAGAGAGGGAAAGAGAAAGAGAGAGAGAGAGAGAGAGAGGAGGAGGAAGAAGACCCAGAGGTAGAGGTTGGGAAAGAGAGACATGTACTGTAGCAAGAGACATGTTAAGAATTAGAGAAAATGAGAGAAAAAGGAAAAGAGAAAGATAGAAGAAAGAACTATAACAAGAGAGAGACGGAAACAGGCAGAGACAGAAAAGATGGGGAGAGTTGGCAAGGTTGTTTTGGGGGGCATGAAAGTAGAGTGGGATTTCTGTCACATTGTCACGGCTGTGTGCCGTTGCCTGGGAATTGGCCGTCGTGTGTGGCTTTGTTTTTTTTCACTGTGTGCCGAGCAAACGGTGAGCCGTGGGGAGAGGAGGAGGGGCCCAACGGAAGACTGCCGTAGGAGTCCCAGCGAGTAGGAACAGAGGGGACAGAACATCCCATAGCCATCCCACAACACACACACCGATGCTCAAATACATATGACAAACACAAAAACACCCACCCACACGCACACACATACATACCCTGATGAAAAAAACAGCTAAAATCCAGCTTATGCTGGTAGCTGGTTTTAGCTGGTCTTTGCTGGTTTTCTTCCAGCTCTTGCTGGTCTTTGGTGTAGCTGGTTAGGCCACCTGGTGGACATGCTGGTTGACCATCTGAGGAAGCTGGTCAGGCTGTTGTGACCAGCCCGTCGTTGGAGATACAGCTGGTGTAAGATGGTCATGCTGGTGACCAGCCTGTCAAGCTTGACATTGTTGGTGTAAGATGGTCATGCTGGTTTACTAGAATGACCAACATAAGCTGGCATGGCCAGTTAAACCAGCAATGTAGACCAGCAACACCAACTATAATGACCAGCTTGAGGTGGTACAACAAGCAAAACCAGCTGCATTACCATCGTAAGCTGGGTAAACCAGCTGAAGGTATGTTTTCGCTGGGTTTTTCTGGTCTAGCAGAACATACACAGATGCTCAAAGACATAATACCCCCCCCCCCACACACACACACACACACACACACACATACACATACATGCACTCAGAGTCTTAACTGTGTGTAGAACTGCACTTGATGAACTTTTTAACCACAGCATTTGAACTCGACAGGCATTAATATTGGTGAAGCAAAACCAGCATATTTTAATAAAATACCAACACTTTCACTTCAAATGCCACAAGGTATTCCTAGAGCAAAATAAATGTTAAATTACATACTCATAGGTTAGAATGCAAAGGTGCTGTATTATTAAGACTCTGAAATGTGATTTGTCTTCTTAATACAGTCGATGCAAGGAAAAAACTTTTTACAAAATAACATTTACAAAACAATTTAAGTTAAACTTCATGCCCATTTTCATACAAAACTCAACAGTATAAGTTTGTCGTCTTCCTCTCCATCTCAATGAAATGAAAATGTGTTTAAATGGGGCTTTGCCCCAACAAAACCCGCAGCCTGTCCACTCTGCGTTTATTTCTTTTATGTCGACGCAACTTTGTAATGTGAAGCTGTTTGCCTTTGTGCGGCCGCAATGGTAATCGTCCACACAATTGGCGTAATCCTGAATACAACAGTGAACCCACAGCCCCCTTGTTCCCTCCCCTGCCCCCCTCCCCCTGCCTCCAGTGTGCTGTAGCTCCGTGTTTGGACAGAGCGCTTGTTTTCCCTGCTTCTCGCCCGGGGCAGATGTTCCAGCGACTTTGTGCTGTAACTCGGCCACAGCCACCAGCAGCCGATGGCCCAGTCAGAGGGGCTATCAAAGGGCTGAGATGGAGATGGAGGCTGTGCTAATGAGAGCGGGGTGTATTTCACAATGCAAGAGATGAGGCTTGGAGGAAATGTTTCCTCTCCCTCTCTCTCTCTCGCACAGAGAATTAAACAAAATGGTTCCTCATGGCATCCTCATTCCTAATGTAGCAGAAAATGAGGGAAGCCGCAGTGGGCAGCGGAAAGATGTTGTGGCTATATTTTTCTCTATGCAAGCAAGAATGGCATTGTGTGCGTGCGTGCGTGTGTATGTATGTGTGTGTGCGTGCGTGCGTGTGTGTGTGTGTGTGTGTGTGTGTGTGTGTGTGTGTGTGTGTGTGTCTGGTATCCTGTTCACAGAGCTGTGACTCACTTTCAGTTGCACTGTAGGGCCACTGTTGAAGTGGACGCCTTCTCTCATTGATTTCTGTCTTTGACGGCCATTTCATACCTCCTCACCTCACAGCGTTTGGCCAGTTCGGTCACACCACTGCTTTCCTCACCCATAGGGAAAAAAACACAAAGGGCTCTGATCGCTTCCTTGTCTTACTTCTCCTTCTATCTGCATTTATGTCCCGGCTCTGACTGAAACACGCTTATGGTGGTGATTATTCTGTCGTGTATGTGACCGTAGGGGGTCCACTCCTCTCATTGTGTTGTGTATTCCACCATTTTCTCCTCTCATTGGAGGTCTGTCGGTCTGAAAGCTCTGTATCGACACACCAGCCATTAGTGGCCGTTCTCACCTCACTCTGACATCCTCTGGTCGATAACCACAGACACACACACACACACACACACACACACACACTCACACACACACACACACTGACATGCACCACACTTACACAGACACACACAGGTATGCATACATGTACACATACACACACACACACACACACACACACACACACACACACAAATATACAGACAGAATCAAATATACACACATAGACGCATACACACATTCATTACATGGACCTAGCTAACCCCTAATTGGCAGACAGATACACACACATACATTAAAGTCACCCACCCACTCATGTGCTGGTTCCCTCGCCCACATACGGTCACACACACACACACACACACACACACACACACACACACACACACACACATACACAAACACTCTCCCTCCTACACCGCATGCTCCCATAAGAATATTTCAGCCCCATAGCAACAAAATGGTATTGAACAGAAATCCTTATAATCCATAAGGCTCTACACCCACACAGTGTGCTTTAACCTTCCTGAAAAAAGGCCAGATGTCCTCAGCGGACACAATGACATAACTATTCTAATTTCTCCATCTCCAATTACACACATCTCCATATCAGTGAGGATGTTCCCAAACAATTACATCTTCATTTCACAAGTGCTGTGTAACTAACAAACACTGGCTATCCAGGCTAAAGCGTATCAGGTTTCTAAAAAAATTGTGACGTGGTGAAAAGGAGACTGTAGTAAAATATTTGCTTACATTTCTAGACTTAAAGCCACAACCTATACGAATTGGAAATTATCCTGATTGTTTTCAATTTTCAAAAAGTCAGTGTATCATCAACATGAGTATGAAGCCAAAATAACTAAATAGATTTGATTTAATGTGACACATATCTAGCATGTGTGGGAGGCCAACAATCTTGCTTTAATCCTAAAATAGGTTGGTAGCAACCTACAAACTACTGCACTTACGTTAGTCAAGATGATCCTTCAGCCCTTTCTGTTTAAGTGTATAGTAGGTTATCAAATGCACACAGAGAGGAAAAAAGACTCTTCTCAGCAATGCTGAGTCCTCAGTATTGTATTTCTGGTATTTTTTCTTTCTTTCAAAGAGAAATTAATCCATGATGATGATTATAACAACTATAAAATAAGCGCTTATATACAACATTCGCAGGGATTGCTGGATTGTTTCTTTTCCAAGCTGTTCAAGGATACGAATGCAGCGACTGAACCTCGCCACCAGCCACGCAGCCACACGTTTAGCTATTTGTCTGGCAGCATATTTCAATTACATCCCACTGATGAGGAGGTGGAAG